>NC_041370.1:6713838-7013838 GCF_900634415.1 Cottoperca gobio | reverse complement strand
AAACGCAAAATACATTTAAAAAAATGATAATCTAAGACATAATAAGCGGAAGTTAAAACATTACAATTTAACATGCATTATATAAAATAATATGTATTTTTGGTATACACAGTAATTGCAAAATAAATAAACTGTAATGTAAACAGATATGATGTAAATATATATGTGTAATCAGAAGTAATACAGAGATGTAAACAGGTGTGAAACAGTAAATATAAGTACAGTGACAGTGTCATAGTAGATGGGAACGCTGCAGTAGTGAGTTTCTTAGCAAGGGATGTTTCATTTTGCCTTTCTACCTAATAAATTAAGTAACCAGGTATTTAAACTTAACTAAAATAAAATGAACACATGCTCATGTACAATAAAGCAAATTTAAAACAACTCTAATTAGTTTTAATGTTGACCATTAAACATGAAGGACTATGTAACATGTCAGAACATTGCTGTTTAATATACGCCTGAATTAGCAAGTTTCCTCCAGGATTCCAGGGCACTACGGTTACATTTCCAGTCCTGAAGGTCACAAAAACAAACAAAAGGAGAATTTAATCCTCACTGCATCTCATCAAGTTTTTCCCCAGCTTCCTCAGAATCAACAAACCAGGCTTGAAGGCCTCTTGTCCCGTGTCACCATAGAAACCAGGGGTGGGTATTGTTTGCATAAGAAGTTACTGAGTAGTGGAGGAGAAGAGGGGGGAGCAGGCCCGCTCACCTCACCCTCTGAAAGAGAAGTAGTGCAGCGATCTGGCTGCAGAGTGAACAATTATCTACGAGCTAAAGTAGAACAACTTGTAAAGCATTCTTTGCCGTGACTTTAGACTTCAGGTTAAACATACTGCAAATACAGAACTGGGACAAAGTCATTTGTGCTTTCTGGGAGTAAAGAGGTGTTCAGGAAAAAACATTTTTATATGTTGTTCTGTGACTGGTGAAGAGCGAACAAGTTTGATTTCTTAAATGTTGTGGTTCAATGTTCATTCTCGACCTTGGAAAAGAAAAACAGTTAAGAAAACAGTCTCACAACAAGGTTAATTTAGTAACTGTTCTGGCCCTTTAAATCCCATCACATGATCTTCATCAGCAGATGGATAAAATGGGCTCTATGACCGGGCAAACGCCTTCTGCTGATGAAGATCATGTGATATGATTGAAAGCTCCTAAACATTATGATGGATGCTGTTGTAAAATTGTTCTCAGTCGCCAGTGTTCAGATCTCCCGTCCAATCCAATGTGCATTACTTCTCTAGGATGTCTAGATCTATATAGTGTTGTCCTGCTTCCAGTCTTTATGCTAAGCTGCATGTTTAAACATTTTGAGAGTGCTATCAATCTTCTCCTTTAACTCTCAGCAAGAAAGCGAATAAAGCATATTTTACAAAATGTCCATGTATTCTTTTAACACCCATCACACCTTAATTCCACTTCTAATGGCTTTGGAGATGTCAAAAGAAGTTGGATTATTATCTCAGTGTTCACAAACTCACACGCCTCAGCAATAAGCTGTGACTGTGTGTTGTTCAGATGTGCAGAGAACCCAGCACTGTGTTTTCACAGTGTGGTCATATTTTCTCATTCTGTGCCAATTAAGCCAAGCCTTTTTTCTTTCTGAGTCAGCCACTAACAACTGAAACCCAAACCTTAGTCACTTAAATGTACAGAGGGGGTGTCTGGGTTATTTCTCGTCCTGTTTACCCAGTAGGTAGGTTCTACTGACCAAGATAATAGGCAGTGGCAGCTTAACTTGTTCCACCTGATTGGGAATCACCTTCCCCTCTTAGAGACGGTTTTATTTCCCTGAACAAAGGTTTACTTGTGAGAGATGGGTTTTTTTTTTTTACCTCAAGGTTTTCAGTTTTCCAGAGGGGGAAGTGTGTCCTTCCCCTCTAGGAAAGTTGACAAATGTTTTGCTAAAATAGGTTTCTAAAACATCAATAACTCCTACCACGAGTGAGGCATGACTGATCTGTGCTGCACAGCTTCAACGGTAAATGAAAACAATGGTCTAAGCCAATTTAAGGGAAATTACTGGCAAATGTAGATATCCCGGGTGAAAGAAACTATAAGAAAATCTTCAAAATATCGATTTCAAAATCCACATCTCTCCCCTAGCTAGTGAAGGTTTCAATCCTGCTTGCACTTTACTTCCTTTACTTGGCATCTTTCCTCTTCGCTGTGTAAATAAAAAAATACAATAAAAAAATCAGCGTATTTTAGAATTGGCATCTCACCAGTGCATGCTGGGATAGCCTACAGCCCCACATGATCCTCGGTTATCTCCTTACCGATCAATAATCTGTTGTATTCTGTTACAGGCCAACATCCCACATTGTTCCCCAGTATTTTACTCAACATGTCCTCTCCCTGCATTATTTGCACCGCAAGCTTGAGTTAAAACAATTAGCTCATTTACTACAAGGGTGTGGTGCTGTTTTTATAATAGGACATGGTGTAATCACCCACAGTCTTAGACATCTAATAATGAGGATGTATGGTACAACCAAGAAAGACACGCCTATACTATAGGCTTCCATTAAGAAGGGCTGTAAAGGATGCAGTATTGGCTCATATTAGGCTCTGTGAATGAATCTAGTCTCCTTTAGTTTTGCAACGACCCCACCCAAGAAACTGCAATAAAGATACTTGCATTTACTGTGTTTTGTGTCCTCCGCAGTGGTTCTAATAGGAGAATCTGGTGTGGGAAAGAGCAATCTGCTGTCCCGCTTCACCAAAAACGAGTTCAACCATGACAGTCGAACGACCATCGGGGTGGAGTTCAGCACACGGACGGTGCAGCTCAGCGGCTACACCATCAAGGCCCAAATCTGGGACACGGCTGGGCTGGAGCGATACCGGGCCATCACTTCTGCGTGAGTGTAAAGACTCATCACAGCTTTCATAGATCCATTAGTATATACATGTGAATGCATTCTTACACACACACACACACACACACACACACACACACACACACACACACACACACACACACACACACACACACACACACACACACACACACACACTGTATAGATACACAATTCTAATGTCATCATTGTTGAACATCAGTACAAATGCCATTAATTATTTGCTGCTGAGAGGTAGACGAGAAAATTGATACAGCTCTCAGGTCTGTACACTCAATATGAAGCTACAGCCAGCTAGCGTAAAGACTGGAAACAGGGGGAAACAGCTAGCCTCGTTACAGGTGCAGCCATTATTGGCAAATGTTTGTCTGCACAACGGCCTGGTTTTCACTGGGCTAATGAAACAGGGAGTAACTAAGCCTAAAAGTCTCAATTAGTGGAGATGATGATAGTTCACATTGCATTATTCCCTTGTGACTAATAAAAGGGTTGTTCATAAACTGCTTAATGCAACTTTTAGTAACAAGGTGTGCATTAGCCTTACGTGTTCTGAATTAGTACTGAAGTAACATGGATGCTCGTTGTGGTAGCAAGTTTTGAAAGTTGCACTTCTTTTCAAGCAGGCGGACTGAAATTAAAGGCAGTTGTTTTCTATTTAAATCAACATTTCACACTTGCTTTCTTGCTCCATAGTTGTTGTGCAACCTGTATGTTGGCATCTTAAGGTGGTGCTGTTATCAGCCAACATACACGCAAGGACAGGCGCATGTCTTCAGTTTCCTCCTGCAGTACCTGAAAAACAACCTGAGCACGTTCTCGTCTCCTGTCAGATCCCAACTGACACAATTGGGTTCTGAAATGTAACTGGTTAGAGAAGAATCCTTTTGTTTGAACACTCAGCCCTCTGCGGGTCTCTGCTCTATGAGAGGGTGCTCCTGATTCATTCTTTTTTTTTTTAACTAGAAGGATTAACAGTGTGGAAACTGGTTTTAAGACAATAGAACCATGTCCGATTTTTCCATGTTTCCAAATAAAATTTGAGGATATGCTACGCCGCTGGATTAGCTCTTCTCTGACGGCTTGGCTTTTTGGATAATTACTTGCCGACTTATTCCAGTACGCAAATTCTCACTCCCATGGAATTTCTCATTTGTGCTGTAACAAGCAGCTAAAACCTATTAAAGTGGAATTAATTATAATGCTGGAAGAAGGGAGCAGAGATGTAATTGTGAAGGAAGTATTGATTGGTTCAGAACAATCGTCAGACATTAGTCTCTTTTTCAGTTGACAGCAAGAGAAACTGCCTATTCTAAGTGAAGATGGGACCACGCTTAAAGGTGCCATAATCAATATTTTAAATGAACAGTTGATCAAATGTAGATTGTTAATGTTTAGCTTCATTAAAGTGTTTTTACTTACCTTCATTTACCTATACAGACAGCCACACCGTCTCTAAACGTAGCATTACAGAGAGAAAAGATGCCTAAATGTTCCATAAGGACTAATTGTAAAGTCTATCTCCTGAACAGGTATTACAGAGGTGCTGTAGGGGCCCTGCTGGTCTATGACATCACCAAACACCTCACCTATGAGAGCGTGGAGCGCTGGCTGAAGGAGCTATACGACCACGCTGACCCCCACATTGTGGTCATGCTGGTGGGCAACAAGACAGACCTGGAGTCAGAGAGATCAGTGCCCAACGAGGAGGCCAAAGACTATGCAGGTACGTCAACAAGTAATATCTCTGATGCGTATGTTCATTGTTCATAATTAGTTTATGGAAACTGAATTTATTGTAGAGAATGTAAATAAGTCTCCTCACCAAACGGGACAACCTATTTGTTGATTCTAATTGGAGAGAAGGAGAAGAAGCCAAGTGCTGCTCCCCAAAACCCATTTCTTTGAGGACTATACAGTATGAGAAGATCAACAGTGACATTTTGTGATTTTGGGGAATGCAGCTTTAAAGTGACAATAGCAAGCAAATGACAACAAATGTGAATTTAATAAATAACATGTATAAAGTAACTAACATAACTTATGTGTATTATCCAGAAAAGAATGGTCTTTTGTTTCTGGAGACGTCTGCTTTGGAGTCAACTAACGTGGAGGCAGCATTCAACAATGTCCTGGCAGGTAATTCCCTTTAATGTATTTAACTGGGTTCCAATCTGTTAAACAAATGTTTTGCTCTTGTCCGAACCTACAGAAATACAAATAGAAGCATGTTCTGCTCCCTTGAAGGTCTTTCTCTGCCTGTTTTCTCACCACCTAAGACATATAAATGATAGACTGGATACACATTTTCCCATAAACATGCTGGAATAAGGCGTGACCCTAAATTTGACCTTACATGCAGACCTCCATCTCCTCAGCTCATGGCGGTTTGTAAAGTCTAGGGCTGGAAAAGATCAAGATTAAATTGACCCTTGGTAGTTCTGTGGCAGCCTATTGATTACTTCAAGAGGAAACACCTCTGAATATCTTTTTTTTTCTTTTTCTTATCAACTTTTGTGCACCATGGAAGTCTGGCTTGTTATAGCACTATAGTACTGTTTCCTCTCAAAGCCTGGGAACACTGCAGCATCTTTCTATTCTAGCACAAAGTAAATGTGTAAAACATATACATTTTCTGTGGCAGAGATTCACAGGAAGGTGAGCAGTAAGGAAGTGGTTCGGGGCTCCATCAGTGCAGTGTCCCTGAACAGCTCTGGAGCAGAAAACACAGAAGAGAAGAAGGCCTGCTGCAAGAACATCTGATCACAAGGTCCTTCAGGAGCCCAGAGGCCTGAGGGCGGGTGACAGGTGACCTTCACCAACAACCCTGCGCTGGAGCTCGAAAAGAAGAGTGCGACACGACAACATGGATGCCAATATTAACGGTCCTGGCTTAAGCGATGCCATTTTAAAATGACTGATTTATAAGTTGTACAAGCTGCATGATGTATTGAAAAGGTGATTTGTATATGTGAATGAATGTGTAAGAGTCTCTGCTGACTGTTGAACATAGGTCAAAGGTAAAACGCTTAACCGTGTTACCTGTAAGATGATATATTTATAATCCATGCACAGAATTGGAGCAACCTAAACACATCATGGTAAATATAAATGTAAATGACTCATGGCTGTTTTATCTTTGCTGGTTGGTGACACTGTCAGGTCTTAGGCTGCGGTCGAATAGTAAATTACAAAACAAAAAAAGCCGTCCTACATCTTTTCTTAACCACTTTTACTTGACCTTGATGGAAAACGTCATGAGGTGAAGGAAAGATGAGAAGGAGAATTCATAAGGACTTAGGAAAAGACAACCGTGGTGCAAAGAGAATCCGACTGCACTAACATTAGGATACGTAATTATGCCACGGCGGATGTTATTGACGTGGGTCTGCCGTGTTAAATGTGGAACGGCATTACCTCCTTTCCTTTGGTAAAGGATGGTCCAGTGTGCTCTATGCTGAAGGAGATAAGAGAGGAAGCATTGAAGCACCTTTCCTTAGCATTCAGAGAATTCGACCAGCTCTTATCATGGCTGCCACTTCAAGGTCTCTCTTTCTTTTTTTTTACTCAGTTGGGAACCTTCCTAAGCAAAACAGACTATTCGACCACAGCCTTGCTGTCACTGCTGTGTGTGTGCTTCAGCTAATGATTTATGAAGAGACTGATTGCAATTCTGTTGAGGAATAAATAATTTATAAAGACAGCTGGACTACTGTGTGCTATTTGTGTCTTATAACAAAAGATAGGTCTTTTTCACAGAAGACATTTTGACATGTCACAGTAGCAAAAGTGCAGGTGTAAATAATAAAATTAATGATCAAGCTGAAATCCATCTAGCTTCAGTTTCAGGAGCCTGGTATGGAGCATGTTGCCTCACTCTCGCTATCATGAGTTGCTGGAAAGCTTGAACAGAACTGAGCCGTAGTAATGTCAAAAGGTTTGCTTTGATAAAAGCTTATTGAATTCAAGTTATTACCAGATTAGTATGATTTACCAAATGATTTGATTAAAGTGAAATGCTATCAATAACACAATACTAAACTGACTTTATTTCTGTGGTATCATATTTGGCCATGTTGTTTCTGATCCAGGCCTTTCTCAAACTGTTTTACATCAAATGCTTGGCTGCCGCAGACCTTACCGGAACAGGAACTCCCTAATGCGTTAAAAAAAAGATTCTGGAGACTTCAACATATGAAGCTGCAGAGATATAGAACCAAAAAGGAATTATGGACGTACATTAGCATCTCCGTTCAACACATAAGGTCAGGGGTATGCAACCTTTTCAAGCTTGATATTTGTTTTCTCGCTGACTGTGCTGCGATAATTAACTCGGCCAATTAATGTTGATAAACTCTGCCAGAATGTTGATGCTTGTATTTAATTAGACCTCTTTATAGGGCTGAGGAGATATGGTATAATGTCTTTCCTTCCTGCTCAAACTTTAATAACATTGAGACCAAACCAGCTGTCATTTTATGGGAAATTAGTGGATTGCCTGATAAGAGACAGAGTAAAACAAGAGTTGAACTACTATAATGTGGTCTTTTATCAAACACAAGATAGCCGCTGGTCTGTGTTATCCATGTCTGATATGATAACAACAACAAAAAAGTTCCTCCCTGAGCACAACAACATGAAAAACCAGTTTACACACCAACTTATTAAAGGCTGCAAGCTGTTGCAGGGACATTCCCATTCTGCCAAATGTTCAATTGTGGGAAATACTAAAAAACTGTCCAATAATGTATACAATTATTGTGTAGGCTATGTATTAATTACTCTTTATCAATTAAATGCATATCTAGATAAAAAAAATATGTCACATGTTTAAATCTCATGCATTTAAATCAGCATCTTAGATTCTAATATTAGCTTCTTATCATTTCTTGTAAAGTCATGCATAGATGTTGCATTGAAAATGAAGTCTGCATTGGACAGTTTTAAATCCTGTTTTCTCTGTATCTTTGTTGTAAATTCCATCGTCTCAATAAAGTTTTGACAAATAATTGAACAAACATTATTGCAACTTTAAATCATTAATATAAAATGTAAAATCATTATTGTGTATTGGCAGAGAATGTTTTCTTTCAGGAACGTCAGTATAAAATAACTGGGATTGGAATCATCCTTAAGAGAAGATGTAAGGAGAAGAAGGGGGGGGGGGGGGGCACATTGGCTTTAATTCCTCATTGTTTGGCTTCCCATAGACCAATGTAAATATGCCCTTTGTCATAAACTTTTGCACATTTGATGAAGTAGATAAAATATGCAAATGACCACAAAACATTTTTACTACACCAAATAAAGAAATATTTCATGTTTTTAGGGCTGCAGCCAACAATTATGTTCATTAGAGACTAGGGTTAGGGTTAGGATCATTTTCTCAATTATCTGTTTATAAAATGTCAGATAATTGTGAAAAATGCCTGTTTTGAATTTCCCAGAGTCAAAGGTGACATTTAATGTCCTCTTTTGTCCGACCAATAGTCCAAAACCCATAGATTATCTTTTTACTATCATGTATGTCAAAGAAAAGCATGACATCCTTACATTTAAGGAGGTGGAACCAGCAAATGTTTGGCATTGTCTGTGTTCTGTTTATGTCTGTCAGGTTTTTTTTAATTGTAATTAATATGCCTTACATCATGATTATTGTTTTAAACTTGTTTCTTGATTTTAGGCTTCCATCTTCAAACCTGTCCAAGAATTACGGATGAAAACTAGCCTCCTGGCTAATTCTGGCACAGTAATTAATATGCACTGAGAAAATAAATTGAATAAAACCTAAAAAGATCAGTTCAAAATCATGTTTAAAAGCAATTCTTATGAATTTAAGGAAAAGTCATAAAGTAATTTAAGCTGATAAAACACAGATAATTGTATTTTTGTTCTGTTATTAAACTGGGCCCAGGGTCAGAACCAAACAGAACAATGGGCTAAGTTTTAAATCCATACTTTGGTATATCACTGCATCTGTACTTTTAAACTGCAGTGACACGTGTAACAGTGAAATATTTGCGATACCACAGTTTGCCTGTTGGGCTTTGCTGCTGCTGTTAATTAACCTGAAGCTCTGTACTACCTGCTGAGGCATGGGGCCGCATACGTCATCCCAGTTAACGACAAGCAGCACAAATCATGACCGACAGCACAGCGGACCAATCACGTCTACGTTAGTGACAGGTGTCGATCAGCTATTGACCATTAGGAGCGAGCCCGGGGCGGGACAAAGAAACTGACGTTACGTCGCAGCCTTGGTAATGGCAAGTGACAGAGGGTGAGGAAGACCAGACGAAACTTTTTCAGCTACTAGTTGTTGTTGGTTGTTTTTATGCTTGATAACAACGGCAGTGTCAGATTGTCTTACTTATTCAGTCAATTGCGTTTTTTGTCGTTTGAGTGAGAATTGACCGTCTTCCGTGTTAGGCTAACTAACGTTAAAGTCGTGAACGGTGGTCGGTCGGTCACGAAGTAAGCTGAAATACACCAGAAGTTTGTACGACTTCGAGTTAAATACGTAGCGACGCCGAAGAAAAGAAGCTATGACAAACAGAGAAGACGAATATGACTATCTTTTTAAAGGTGAGTAGCTGTTCACTTCCTAGCTAACGCAAGTTAGCTAAACTTCGACACCAAGCCTTCACCTGTGAGCAACTGTCATTTGATGCCTAGTTGTTGGAGGTGTTAACCCGCATGCCTTACAACAAGGTGTACGACGACATTAGAGCAAGAGACAAAGGCACCTGCTGTTCGCTGTAACTTTATCTGAAGACCTACATTACGACAGCTATTCGCCCATATTATTACAACATACAGGCAGTTTATAAGTACTCTTATGTATTGAACAGCATCTGCAGTAGAGTCATCATCTTGCAGGCCGGTGATGCAATCATGTTAGGATGCGGTGTTGGTCAACAAGGGGGCCATAATCTGTGGCAGGACGACATGTCGAAACGGCCTCCGTCCAGACTTGCTAAGAGAAGACCTCCATAGTTTGGTACCTGAGGACTTCATGTATTTTGAATCTACATATAGATCTTGGCACTTGGACAAAACCATCCCTTATTTTGTCAAGGACTTATGCCACCTGCTCCAATTGTTACACCACCTTAACTCTGATATATATTGTTTGATAAATATGTTCATTATGAAAACATACACTTCATATTGAACATAAAAGACCCAACTGAACAAAACACCTAACAGTGTCACAATACACCAACCCTACTTTGCTTGCTTGGTCTAAACTCTAATAATTAACCGTTCTTAATATGGTCTAACAAACATAAGCCTCATTTATAGACGTCAACAAGTTTTACAGGTGACTAGATCTTTTTAACAGGCTCCATAATATGCAGAAACACTGTCCCACAATGTGTCATCTTATATACAATGTTCTGTGACTGTATACTCAGGGGGAAGTGATTGTTCCCATATGGCTGTCTGGTAAATGTAAGTTCGTAGTTGTACCTTGGCATAAACAAAGGGGAACTGAAGTGCTCTTGGTCTGTTCAAATATAGAAGACCAAACAAGTGTGTTTTGTCAAACTGGAAATACCTGCATGAAGTGTAGGTGTGTGTGTGTGTGTGTGTGGTTCTGTCCCCAAGCATAGACGAGATGAGATTTACTCACTCGCTCAGATAAAATGACATGACTCTTGGTGACCAAATAGCAAATGTATCTGAATCATCATGTTCAGCGGTGCAAGGGCACTGATAAGGTGTTGACGGCCTTTCAGTCTTTTGCTTAAACCAGGAAAGAGCTAACCTTGTTGTTATGGCGCTCCTTTGTTCCTATAACCTCCTTTTGTCGCACACTGTTGGATAACATGAGTCAAGTTGGGCTGTTAGTGAGTCACCTAAACCTTTCCCTACTAATGGAGACTTCAACGCAGGAAGTCGTCCTGCAGAGGCATTTCTCTTTTCTTAGTACTGCTCATGTTCATTTATGCATGACCCTCAATACTGGGTATTTGGTGTAGGAACTTTTTATTAGGGCTGCAACTAACGATTACTTTCATCATCGATTAATCTGCCGATTATTTTCTCCGTTAATCGTTTTGGAATACTCAAAGTCCAAGGTGAGGTCTTTAAATGTCTTGTTTTGTCAATTCAAAACCAAAGATATTCAGTTTAATATGATATAAAACAGGAAATCTCCATATTTGAGTGGCTGAAAGCAGCATTTTTCTGTCCTTTTTGCCTGATCTATTACTCTAACTATTAATTATCAAAATAATTGCCGATCATTTCTTTGTTGTTCAAGTAATCCATTAGTCGACTTATCATTGCAGCTCTACTTTTCATACTAACTTCTTCCAATGAATATACAGTATATATTTTAAATGTTTTTTTAAATGAATCTTGTAGATGCATTTTGATGCCATAAAATCAGCACTATTAAAGTAATTATTCTACTTTCATAGAAGGTAAGGTATCTCTTTAAGATTGCCAGCATTACACACTGCTTTAGTTGAGCATAAATGGAAATTATGAAATTGGACATTAAATGGTGTTTCTTCTTCCATTTAGAGGGATTTAAGAGATATCAATGTTTCAATTAATCTGACTGACAGACAGACAGACTTGGATTGGATTATTGGAGTATTAGTTTTGTTCCATTCTTCATCCCTGCCTTCAGACAGGCACAGGCTAGGCTACATCACTGCGTGCAGTAATTTATAGAGAGATGTCATGTCCTTTTAGCTGAAGAATGCACTCTCAACAATAGGTGAGTGAATGGGTGTGTAATGCAGCCATGATATTACCTGTATGATGGCAGAGGCCCTGAAAATGATTACATAATGATTTTCATTCTCCGCCCAAGACCTTTTGTCTTTGACGAAGTGGAGACTGCCTTTTTAGGCATTTAGGAGCTGTTGGTATGTGTAGTCCCAATAGGTTCCCCTATAGTTAAAAAAAAAATATATATATATATTTTCAAAGTCTAAATAAGCCAGCCCTGAATGTGAACAGGTTTCTGCTTGTGTCTGTTTCACCATAGTACCACACACATTAATACAGATTTTCCCTGTGGATTATGCAGTATTGCTTAAACGTAAGTGTAGACACAGTTGGCGGTTTGTTAATGCAATTTCAACATTCCATAACAAGTTCCTATTTCATAATAGCAGGGTGGTGAGATGGTGTGGCTGGTTCCTTTTAACACACTTACTCACCTGACAATTGTGGAAGTAGTTTTCTGAAAAACACTCGCCCTAATCATGCCTGTTTAAATAGGCCTACGTTTAAAAAGGATATCCAATAGAGGAACCTATACATTGAGCATTAAAGGAATAGCTCACTTCTACATTGTAAATGTAGTCGGTTACTTCTTTCACCCCATTTCAGTAAAAACAGAAGTTTGTATGTAAAGGGAAGCAGAATTTAGCAGCAGATCTTATGGATTGTTAAGCTTTTGGAAGTGTAAAAGGGTGACCCTATTCACTAACGCAATTTGGAGTAGCCTAAGTACTACAAACTTCAGCATAGTTTTGACTGAGACAACAGTGAGTGCTCAGTTCCAGTAGTTAATGTTAAACATTTAGATTATATTCAGCCTTTTATAACAGCAGGATAACTATACTTATATAAATATATTTGAGCATACATGTAGTATAATCTGTTTGGGTTATCTCGACTGTGCTCAGTCTGCGGGTATTTCTGAAAATGGCAAGTGGTTGTATTTTGTATACTCTGTGGGAGTCCCCTGAGTTTCTGCTCTGCCTCGAATGGGAGCTACACGTATGCGTCATTCACGAGTCAGGCTATCTAATAATAATGATACATTTAATTAAAAAAAAAGTAAACTCTTCTTGCTCAGTGTAACTTCTTTGTGGTTTAATAAACTGTTACACTAAAGGTAACGTAACTGCGTGTGCTGATGAAGATTATTCCTCCTTTGTTTGTCTGAAATCCCTTTTTTTTTCTCCTCCTTTTTTTAGTGGTGCTGATCGGAGATTCGGGTGTAGGGAAGAGTAACCTGCTGTCCCGCTTCACCCGAAATGAGTTCAACCTGGAGAGCAAGAGCACCATTGGGGTGGAGTTTGCCACACGCAGCATCCAGGTAGAAGGCAAGACCATCAAGGCTCAGATCTGGGACACCGCTGGACAGGAGCGATACAGAGCTATCACTTCTGCGTGAGTACAGTACTTCATTGAAGCCTTAGTTTGTAGAAGCACCTTTTACACTTTGTGCACACACTCTTTTCACATATAGACCGATATACCCACAAGTACAGCTTACATGCGGACGTGCACAGCTCCACATGCAATGGTTAAATAAGCATGTTCTTGATATGGATACACACGAAGCACAGGAACTTCAAAGTGCATCTATTGCTTCCCCATGCTTTGTGCATTGTGCCATTTTTGTCAAAACTGTTATTCACAGTCATGTGAAGTTTGGCTGCTTTATGAATGGCTGGCGTTGAAGGTTAAGGGTAATAAACGTCCAACCAAGAGTCATCCTCCATCTATGAATTCAATTTAGAATTATCCTTCCTAAAATAGTTGGAAAGAAGTGATTAACACTACAAGATGCATTCTTTTGCCTTGGGACAGGAAGTGCTTTGTTAATCACAGCTTCCTCCTCATCTCTTGATCAAGTTCCTGTCCCAACATTTGTCACTCGTTTTAAGTTGTCTGCTTTAATGTGGTAACCAACCCTCAGGCCGACTGTATCAAGCACCCACAGGCATTGAGGAAGCAGATAAACAAGCTCCGCCAGACTTCAATTAGAATAAGTAATATCAGTCAATTTGCACTCGTGCTGTGAGCTTTGCCTGCAATTGTTTTTTGGCTTTACTGTTTTTATTTCTTGTGTTGATCAGCTTCAAAGCCCATGTGACACACCCACAGAGATTCCTCAACTCAACAGGCTGGGACAAGAAAAAGTTCTCCATTCCAATTGATATTAAGTTCACCTCATCTTACGTTGTTCAGGTACTACCGTGGAGCAGTTGGAGCTCTCTTGGTTTATGACATTGCCAAGCACCTGACATATGAAAATGCTGAGCGCTGGCTGAAGGAACTGCAGGACCACGCAGACAGCAACATAGTCATCATGCTAGTGGGCAACAAAAGTGATCTACGCCACCTAAGAGCGGTGCCAACAGATGAGGCCAAGGCCCTTGCAGGTATAGTGTGTGTGTGTGTGTGGGTTGTTGTTTGAGCGTCTGTCAATCACCAGGTTAGAGCTGTTGTAATAATCATAGGTGGACTGACTGACCCCTAGCTGCTTTAATTGGGTACTTAAATGGATGGATCGCCCCAAAATCAAAAATACATAGCCTGCCTTTTCCATGTATTACATGCTATCTATCAATGTAGATTGTTTTGGTGCGACGGCTCAGCCGAGTAGGGATGGCATTAATGTCTACATCTCGGAGTAGATGCACGCTTCCTTCTGCACAGTAATACGGTTGGCGAGAAAATAGTTCCTGCATGAAACTGCTCACATCAAGGTCTGTGGATATCTTGGTAACCGGGTCATACTTTCTGGCAAGAGACAATGATGTTGAGTTTTATCTTGGTCCAATTATATTCAAGAGAAGCCGACATCTTTACGGCCGATACCTCACACATTCGCTTACTCGCACCAAAACAATCTATCTTGAAAAATAGCGCTGCAGGTAAGAGGAAAAATCTGTATTTTTGATTTTAGGGTGAACTGTCCCTTTTTTTAAAAGTATTTTTATAACATGTTATGTATGTTGCCGGTAAATGAAAGCTAATACTTGTGTCGTAGGTTTCCTTTCAGTTTAGATTGTACTGTTTTTAAATGTTTTACTTGATCTCAGGTCAATCCCTCAGGGAACACCCATGATAAAAATGTTTGCACTGTGATACTGTTAGTTATTTTAAATGCATATTTCTCCCAAATGTCCTTGGCTTGAATGTTAGTACATGTAAGAAAGCACAAGATGAGGTCAAAAGGACTTTATTTAAATCAATTAAACTTCCATTTATCTCGGTCCTCTGAGAATTTCAAGGCTTTGCTTCAGATCAGTTTTATTTGTTAGCCTTGCAATATAAGTTTGTCAACCCTTGTGACCCTCGCACACTATTATTTTAGAGTCTTTGGGCCACGTGTTTACTCTTGACCTTGATTTTACTGGCTTGTGCCTGATTCAGCGTTGCACCTGCTTTGACTGGTAAATGACTCGTGGTCGGACAGCCTGTAAGAATGTCAAATACATGAGTCCTGTTGCTCCAGTTTAGATTAAAGGAATTCATTTTCATTGCTAAATTAATGTTTGCTCCGGCTTTCTGTTGAGGCTCATTTTTCTTTCTGTAGCACAAATGTAATTTATGATGTCTAATTTACATAAAGACCATGTGGTGGACACGTCCATGCAAATAGTATTTTAATGCCACACACAACAGGGACAGTGGACCAATCTGATGTCTCACTTACGCCACTGTGCGACAATTATCCCCTCACTTCTGATGCTAGTAATTTATTCAAAATTATATTTTTGTTCATAATTTCCCCAGATTTCAAAGAAAGAACAAATCAAGAAAAGGACTGATATATGATTAGTGCCAAACCAAGTAATCGATTTAATAAAATAAATTACCATATTGATTTAGTTTCATAATTAATATTATCATTTAGAGCTGCATTTAACAATTATTTTTAACAAAGATTAATCGCTTGGTCAATCAGAACACATTAAACTCAAACCTATTAATTTAACGTTAACATAAGGTGAAGCAGCAAATTCTCATATTTAAGAAGCTTAGAAATAGCCGATTAATATTCTGTTTGACTAATCGATTTATCAACCAATCATTGCAGCTTTATCATCATTTACAAAGTAAAAGCATCAAATGTTTGCTGGTTGAGTTTTCACAAATGGGAAATGTCTCTCAGTTCCATCTCAAACATTTTTGGATGTTTTTTGGTCGTTGGTCTCTATTGGAAATTACTTACCAGAACAATGGTTAAAGGATGGCCAGTCACAAGTCACCACGTGACCACACAGGTAGTGGATCTCATGACTGAGCATGCATACTCAAACTGTATGAAAGCAGACTGATCAGTGTGCAAATTCTCACACTGATCAGGCTGCTTTCATACAGTTTGAGTATGCATGCTCAGAGACCTTGTACTCCGTATGCTGTGTGCCTCCTTTGCAAAAGATGATTAAAGACTCAGAAGGACAACTCTTTGACTAATTTAGTGCTGAATTTCTACCACAGGTCAGATCAAGTAAGCGTAACAAACTGTTTATATAGGACAATTGTCCTTCATTGTTTGTTATAGGCCTTTTTCATAGAAGACAGTACGTAAATTATACAATTAATGATGGCTGAATTCCATTTAGCTGCTTAAGTTTCAGGCTCCTGGCCCACTGTCATGACACACAAGGACAAAAGCATGGAACAAAGTCTGCATTAAAAGTGACACCTGAGCTTTACCCACTATGACCACTTAAACATCCGCTGTGAAAAAGAGTATAGAGTTAATTATATTAATGTTGTGCCTCAGTCTATATGTATTACAGTGGTTCAACCTTTATCAATGGAATGTGTATATCCCAGCAGACAGTATTATCTGCTTTAAAAGGGGTTTTCATCACAATGTAAACTACTATATTACTACTATTATATTCTTTGCTCTGAGTAACCTCATTGAATTTCATCAGATTGTAAATATACTTTACAGAGCAGACCAGTCAGCTGTCACGCAACCCATTAGACGTTCCATAATTTACAAAGCTGTTCAGTGTGCAATCAAACATAGTTAAAATGTCTGCATTTCTGGGGAGAACCCTGGAGTGAGCGCATTATGCAGAAGAAATCAATCCTTGAATCAGTGCCGTGTTAATGCCAATACAGTACAACACTAAAATACACCTCAGCTCAGTGGGAGTTGAAAATAATGCAGGCATATAAAATATTGTGACATTATTGTGATATTATGTTTGTTTTACAGAGAAGCATGGCTTGTCTTTCCTGGAGACATCAGCGTTAGATTCATCTAATGTGGAGCTGGCTTTCCAGACTATTCTCACAGGTGGGGTTTCCCATTTCTACTTATTTCTTGCCATTTCTTTGTGTTCAAATTCTAATTATAGAATGAAAGTGTGTTTGATCCTGAAGGGCACTGATGTCTAAATCTCCTAGTTCCATCTCATGATAATGCTGTGTGTATATACTGTATATTGATTAGTCTGAAAGTGTTACATTTCCATCCAGACTATTATGGTTTAGATAACAATACCCATCATCTGCCAGTAGATGGCAGCACAATCCATCTTATTATTTCTCCATGCCGATCCCTGATGTGAGCACCACCTGAGGTCCAAAATATGAGTAATTGGCACAAAGAAAAGACCAATCAGCCTATCAGTCCTCGTGAGAGCTCCCATGAATATGGCAAACTACTGGTGGTCTTTGTTTTTGGTCACAAATCCACTTTGACTCGGTGTACCAGATGCATCTTTTCAAGAAAGAAATTCTGATGCTGCTTCACAGATATGTTTTCTTAAGTAAATATCTATGAGCAGTGTCCGCAGGAGGCACATAGCCACACTTATAAGTGCATTTGATGTTGGAGATTTGGTGACATGGAGGAAAAGCAATTGTTGAGGCTGAGTCAACCCCTGGAGTGCCTAAAGGGGCAATCCAACAGTGAGTGGTGCTTCCACTTCAATTGCTCCAGCCTGCAAGTATGCACCACTTACTGTTTGTATTTGGCTTCTGCTCCATGTTCAATCCCCACACCAGCTTGAGCCTTTTGAGATATTCTGACCACAACACAGCTTTATCAGTAATTTCTAATTCATAAAAACTTCAAACCAACAAGCCTCATTGAGCTAACGTAGTTAATTAGCTCATTAAGGGAGGGGAAGAGAGGAAGTTAGCAGTGCATTAGCAGCCCAGTAAGAGCTGCACTTTACACTCACCCAGTGGAGCAGAGAAGATGTCACATGTGTAGATATCGACAGCCGACAGATCAGAGATGGTCATCCTGGTGGATTATATAGGTGCAGCAGCTGGTGCTGCGTCGGGTCTGTTGTAATGAGTCATAGTTTCACCACCTGACGTGCCATGTCAAAGTCAGTCAGGAGTCTTTTGGTTTAAATCTTCCTGCTTCACGTGCTGTTTTATTTCAGGACAGTTTTGTTCCACATCTGGCTGTAGTTTAGAGTTAAAGCGGCAGTATGCAACAGGAAGTGAGAGGGCTGTTCGCACTAGTCCTATTCTCTTTTGATCAACTGACCACCTCAATGGCATCCAAGCTAAAGTTTCAGGAAATGACGTTCGGAAATGTATTAAAGAAGCGTATGCTGGTGCTAGATAAACTGTCAAAACACACTTAAGTTCACCTGTGTGTTTGAACAGCTCCCACATTGTATAATATTTATTTAGATATTGCAATTTTAATTTAAACTGTATTGCAGATTACAGCATTGGGGAATGCCTGATATGAGACTTTGTACTGCCACATGACATAACGATGCCAGTTTAGGATGGAAAGAATCCTCCACTGCTGCCAGGAGTCTGGATAGAACAGTTGTTGTTCAGTGTTGCCATGCTGTTTGTCCTTATCACAATATGTCCCACTGTTGGCTGGTTTTATAGGAATCTACACATAACTAATTCTCTTTTACCCTTCTCTCCATCACAGCCATCTACAACATCGTGTCACAGAGGCAGATATCAGGGCGAAGTGACTCAGACTTCTCACCAGCCTCCAACGTAGTGCCCATCACGGTTGAGCCCACCCAAAACTCAGCCAATAAGGGCGTCTGCTGCCAGACCAACTGAGACCTTACCACTGACCTCCTCCTTCACCTCCAGGCAATGGGAGAAACAGATAGAGAAACAGAGACAGACAGTTGGACAGGGAGAATGGAGAGACAGGTAGTGATGATCATTTCACACAAGGACACTTGTACTGGGTTTGTCTATTGTCAGGATAAGAAAACAGTCTGAAGAGGGGGACCAGTGAAGAAGGGATAGTACAGAAGTTTAGACAGGGGGTGTGGTGTGGGAGGATAAGTATCAACGGAAAGGAAACGGATGAGATACCCAATGCATACCCAGTGCATTAAGCTTTTGAAAGAGGTACATGATCCGAACTGATTTACAGTCTCATGAAAAATTTAACACATTATGAGATCCCTTTTTGTATCTCATCACGATTTCTGTCTTTGAAAATTCTCCTCCCTTTTTGAAAGTTCTATTTACAAGCCAGTAAATGCTTTCTCTCAGTTTTCCACAACCAGGATATTTGGCAATATAAATCCACATGCAAAAGGCTGAACTGCAACCCCTCTGTCGCCACTGTCATTCCCATTTTTCAAATGTATAATATTTAGAAAATAATGTTCCTTACAATATTTATTGAACACTAGATTAAGGACTTGTTTGACCAAAGGGTTTGCAATTTAACACTATTTGATTTAGATTTTCCACACTGATCGCTTTGCAGTAAATGGAGCTCTCTTGCTTTTTATATCTCTGTGTGAAGAGGTTTATAAGGGCAACTACCCCTCACGAGGAACAAATGCTTAAAGCCATTTTTCCTAAATGCACATGCTGGAATTTATTCGAAGTTGGTTGGTTCAAGTTGTGTTCCACCGGGCCAATAACATCTCTCCCTACCAGTGACATGCAATGTATTTTTGATTGCTTTTGATCTTTGTTTGGAATGCTTTCCTTCTCTGTGCACACTTTGTACTCTACAGATGAGTCATGCTCTTGCAGCTTCCCCATCTCACTTAGAGTTAACACTGTGCAAAGCTTGCATCACTAGTGAATGGGTTAAGATAAGTGAGATGGCAGTATTGGCTCTTATGACTGTTTCACCCCTGCCCTGAACCTTCAGTAGTGGGTGAGATTTGGGAATTGGTTTAAATGCATGGACAACCCTGTGCTGCTGCTTCTGCTCGCTGGGATAGATGGATGGATAGATGGATGGATAATGTTTCAGGGGATGAGGTAGTGAGGGCACTCAGCCCTCCCCTGCTCCTGTGGTCTCTGATGTACCCGAGATGGCTTGTTTTACTGTAAGTGAAATCCTCCACTGCCTGCTACCTACTCCTCTCTGTCTCTCTCTACACTGTATGTAACTGGAACAGGACTCTGCCTTCTGGGATCTCCCTGAGCTCTGCCCTCACTCTCACTTTCTGTATTTCCTGTGGAGGGGGCGGGGGTTGTATTTAGGAGCCAGGATTGGGTTTGTTAGTATCTAATAGTTTAATAGATGAGAAAAGATGGTAGTCTTAGGAGGGGTTTAATTAAATCCAAAGGTTATGCACACAGATGGTGTTTATCCTGGTTATGCGTTTCCACATCAACACAAACTTTTGTTGACTTCACAGGTCTTAAACTGGGTGGTGTAGGTTAGGGCTTTTTAAACATTTATTCTAATATATGTATATTTGGACTGCATATGTATAAATAAATCTCATTTGTTATAGCCTGCCTCTTCTCATGTCTCTTTACGATGTTTTTAAACTATAAAGGCTGCAAGTAGCTGGCTTTTTATTAATGAATCTGATAGAGGGCAGAATTAACGCATCTATTATACAACACAGAATGTCCACTGTAATTTAATAACAAGACCTCTGCTGTAAAATGATAGATCCTCTGATCACTGGGATTGAAATATGAATGGTCATCATCATAGGATCAATTTAACCATAAAACCCTTCAAACAAAAAAATGCAATTGGTATCAATTGGAGATCATTTCATTTTTGTTTTATTAGAAACATTTACAATACATCTTGAATCTTGGAAAAATAACAAAGAACCAGAACTAACATGGCGCAGATACAATAATAATAATAATAATAAAAGTCTCCAAAAAATGTAATTCACAAAAAAACATGTGCTATAACAAATAAACCTGCAATATCACATGCCTTGTAAGGGCACGGCATACTGTAACAGAGTTCAAAGACTTCTATTTTTTTTCCATCCATCAAAGTTGACGGTCAGCCACTGAGGGCCACATTGGCAACCCTCTTTCACTGTTCACAGAGAAACCAGAAACTAACGCCAGCTGATGCTGACCCAAAAACTAATGCACTACGACCACTATTAGACCGGTATGAAACACCTCTACTGTGCTGGAAAAATTGGAAACGCTACCAAAGACAAACTGTCAGACTGTATCAGCGTCTTTGGAAAAAGTTGCGAGTTTCACCAGCGAGCGCCACTTCAGTCCCAATCCTTTTACATGCAGCAGAAAATGTGCCATTGTAGTGTTTTTGTCAAGTTTTTCTTATGTGTATCTACACAAACTAAGAACTTCAAGTTAATTCATGAGGTGCAAACATTCTTTCATCACTAACAGGTAACAGAGTACAAAATCCAACTTTGGGGGGATGTGGGGACTGAAATAGTCTGCCTGGCTCCAAACTCATGTCAACTTTCCAGTTTCCAAAGAGACTCCAACTATGAAAATCTACAGAGGAGAAACAGCCCAAGTGCACTGATGTTAAAAGTTAACGCAGGACTTGCACCATTTCTCCTTTCTAAGTGACCATACAACATACATGCAAGCTAGTACGGTAATGAACCTGTTGTGTGTATATGTGTGCATCTAGTTACATAGATCTACTACACAGTGCACTGTTGTCCTCTCCTAGATGTCTCCGCTCGATCTGCACACTTCACCTAATTAACACATTAGGGGAAAGTCTCTCATAAAGGCTTCCTTTAAGCTGATTATGCCCTGTCACCATTGATCACAAACTGTCTGAGTAGTAGATGTAGAAAATGTATGAATGAAAGTGTACAAGTCGTGTGGCCCCATTGGCGAGAGGGTCACAGCTGCCTCATTCATTCCAAGCATTGCAGTCGTAACATGTTTTATACGTTTGATAAGTAAAAGCGAGTTTAGATTACAGAGGAAATGAGTTATGCGTTTCAGTCAGTAACATGGGGTTAGTTGAAGGGGAAAGGGGTAACAGCAAGCAGCACTGCACAAAGAATGCTGATGCAGGAAAAATATATAATTGAGGCACAAAATTGATGCTCTGTGACTAAAATATCTCCAAATTCTAAAAAATATTATATTATTTTCTGTAATTGTTCCATTGTGAATGCACTGATGTTAAAGTAGCGCATGTCTGAAGTTAAAATTTCAGCAATGGGAAACTCGTTTCCATTTACTTCATTTAGCTTGAAGTACGTGGAAAAGATGAGCGTCCATAACTTTCATAAATAAAACTTCTAAACTTCTTTTCTCATTTTACTTATTAGTAGAAACTGACCTCCCTGTGTTTAGAAATATATTAACTTCTTGTCATTCTTAATTAAAAAACAAAATGTCTTGAGGTTACTCATAAATATGTTGCTTCATTTTTTTTCTTTTTACTTTTCATAAATAACATCCAGATACTGACTTTTTTTTTTTCCTCTGCTTTCTACGAAATAATAACCCATGTTAGCAAAATAGATTTGAGAAACTGTAATATGTTTTTTTTTTTTTTTTCATTTTAAGTTACTTTCTATAAATGTATGTGGAAGAACTCAAATATAGTCTACGTTGAGAAAACCTGTCGCAAATTCTTTCCAAAAAACAAACAAAAACTTAAAGCTCACTTGTAAATTGACAAAACAATAAGCATAAGGAGTGCATTGAGTGGTCTTTTTTTTCTTCTTTTTTTTTTTTTACATTCAAATGCATTACTTGCTCAATGTGTGATTTAGACAGGTTGGTACAATTGCTTAAGTGCATCCATTGAAAATAAGGATTTCCTATCACTCCTTAAAAGGGATTCTACATAAATGCATAAAGACCTTTTCATATCAAGAGAAGAAAAACATCAACAGTTTCTACCATTACTATAATAGTAAGCTTAATACAATATTGTAAATAATACTAACAAGAACTTAACGAATCAAGTGTCACTGTGAGTCACCCACCCCTTTGTTGCTCCACTGAATTAAAAAAGTATTTCATACTGGGTGAGTTGGACAAATGAAACTTACACCTTAGCATATTCTTAAGAATCATACTTAAACTTTATGTATCAGTTAGTTAAACTACACGGTAAATATATGATTTTAAACCGATGTTTACTTTAAGGTCTTAAAGCTTTTTATACACTTCAGGTATCAGGCTGATGAATTCTTTATGCGATCTTAACTTTTTTTCTGATAAATCTTACCTACTGTACTATATTTGTCTAGCATGCAGTTAAACTTAAGGATACAGTTAAAGGCTCTCCAAACGATTTCAACTGAAACCAGTGTTGTTCACTATCACACTGTCCCGTTACGCTTTACTCTTGAGGGTTTTAAAAATGAGGAATGTTCACTGGCATGTCATCGCCAACACGATTCCTTCTTTCGTCTATTTTTATTTTTTTTTTAATTACGTGGGCAGTCCCTTTTGTATCTGAACTTCACCAGATCGGGCAAGTTTTTCAGAAAGATTAAGACATTCCCTGGACTGTTTTTCTCCCATTAACCATGACAATAGAAAACTACTCAAAGGACTTTAAGTGCCAGGATGTGCTTTAAGCTGATCTCTTTGGGGAGAAGTAAGTCTGTTACTGGCGCCTCTGTAGTAATAAACTAATCTTACAAACACTGAAACATGATATGCCTTCATTTCACAGATATCGATTTGAGTTGGCCTCTAAGACTTTTGGGTAAACAGAGTAATTCTAACTATGAGATTATTTCCTAATAATCCTGATTGGATAAAGATTTTGATGCTAAAATAAGTTAACTCAAGTGATAAGTTGTCCTCTCCTCGTCTTTTGTTCTTTGGCTATGTCGGACCTTTTTCTTTCAAAAAAAAACAAAACGATACAAATAAAAAAGTAGGTGCAAAATAAGTATAAAATATCGAGCCATGAAATCAGAAACTTATCATTACTATGTAAACAGAAATCCTTTTAAGATTGCTATAAGTAACACGTCTGCCCCTGCATGTGACTAAAAGATTCATGGAGGGTAAAGAATAAAAGCTCTTCACATGGATAACGCGATCATCATATCATGTCGTCCTACCCTCCTGTTCTCACCGCTGTACGTTTTGACCAAAGCCTTCGAGACATCAGTCCGTCATAAGCAAAGTCACCAGCTCCTGCTTTTTAACAAACAGGACAGACCTCGGTGCTTATGCTCTGGTCTTGGTGTTTGTTTACACTTGACAGATCGCTTTTTACAGTGCGGTGAGGTTTCCTCTAAGTCACAGAAATTTCAGTTTCATCGTTTGAGGAGAAGCAATCCTTAAGTTTGTCTTGACCCACCCTGTGATCGGATTGATATTCAACGTAAAAAGAAAGAAAGAAATGAAACAATCAAATGACTTAAGACCCTGAAGAACACAAGAACAATTACTTATCCTGAAACTTACTCATTAAGTATGTCTCTGTTTCTACACTGGCATGAATCCATAACGAATTTTAAGCAGATATGAGACAGAAATGGTTTTATCCTAATAATCAAGGTCAATTTCTGAATAGAATATTATTTAAAGAAGCAGGCTCCTCTGTTTATTGTCCCAGTATAGTCCTATTATTGCTTTGCATCCTAATATACATAGAAACAGATTTATTCATCAGGGGTTATTACACATACTATTTATTCCAGTTTTTACTTGAGATTTGATTTATACATCAGCGGCTTTTTATAAAGGATATTCATTATTACATGTTATAGTAGTGTCTGGTTAATTTCTCATCTATATATTTGGATGAAATACTAAGTTAATCAGTTTAAATAATATTTCTTAAATGTATGGACCTATCTAATATACTGTTATAGTCAAAAAAGGAGGATGGGACGCATATATAAAAGATTTACTCTCCCTAAAACTCAGAGACATTTTTGAATTTCCGTATGCTGAAACATTGACAATGACACCCTCAGCTTGTAAAAATAATCAAAACCTCACTTTTAGCGGGCCTTTGTCTGGATGTTCATAACTGATACACATATTGTATTTACATAGATGCTCAGAGTGCTTTCCCATAAAATACAATACTTATTAACTTATACAGCGTCTAAACAGGGAGAATCTTCAATAAGTCCTCTCTTCATTAAACCAGTGCAAAGCTCAACCAAGTCATCAGCATTGACTAAACGGGTGAGAGGTCTCCCAAATAACCACTAGTACTACTGTAGTATTAAGAATAACAAGAACCACCATAATACAAAAAAATGATAGGGAATCCTTATGTGCATGTCTTTCAAATTCTATGAAATGTATTTCACCATCAGTGGTCGGTTTGGTATTATCAAATGTTTTTGTGATAAGGTGCTTTACTCTTATATTTGAAGTAAAGTGTTTTAAGAGCCTAATTACCTGAATCCCTGTAATCCCCACCCAACCAGTTTGATTCACATTCTTTTCTCCAAAAATAAGTACTTTCAAAAGTTGTTTTATGGGGGGGGGGGAAGGTACTATCAAAGGCCAAAGTTGCTACTTTGTATGCCAAAGTAATGGCAATATTTTTGATAAAAAATTATTAAGGCAGAAAACAAAATAACAAAAATACTAAGTTTAAAGAACAGTGTCATATTGCCTTAAATTTGACATTGAAAGCTTTAGGCCAAACCACTGTGCAATTTCTCCATCCATAAAATCATAACTACTCTTTCTACATCTGATAGAGTTCAGGGTGCTTTTCCTTGCAGTCCACGCGTAATGTGAGTGGTCTGCTTTGTATGTTTGTTGATAAAAAAAAAGAAGAAGAGTGGGGCCTTTGTGGAAGACGCAATATGTAATTGTTATTAAAAAAAAATTGAGACAGAAGCCGAGTTGAATTGTTCTCCTATACAAACACAAGAGATGTTCCCTGTCGTCACATCTGGCACACATGTGGCAACAACTCGCAGCATGACTTGACTGATCAGTGAACTTGCTAGATCTGCACAGTTTAATATTTTTGGGGAACCATACTTCTCTCTTTCTCCAGCCAAAATGACCCCCCCCCCCCCCCCCCCCCTTATCATTCAACAGCTTTAATCCCTACCCCCCATCCGCTCTCCTCTAGCCCTCTGAAATCCCCAGGCTGGGGCTAAGGCAGACGCAGAGGGTGTGTAATTTGATTCAGCATGAGTGCTGGTTAAATGGGGCGTTTCCTCTGCTTTCCTGTCAATTACAATTGTCTGATTTCATTCTGGAAGCTCAAAGCGAGGGGGGGGCTGCCATTGGCTGAAGCCTGGGTGTCCATAGTGAAGGGGCAGCTGCAGGATGTCCCATACAGTAGCGAGCTGACACAATCTTCACTGGCTCTGTCACTCAACAGGACCCCATCCAAATTTCAGGGCGGCGCTGTTAGGGAGTGAGGGGGGAGTTAATGCTTCTCCCCCAGCGTTAAGATCACGCAATCTTTATTTTATAGGTGACATTTTCATAATTTGGAAAGAGTATACAGCAGATTACCGCTGAAAACAGGTAACTGGGGTATCCCCTGATAACTGAGTATAATTTATTTCTATCCTAAGCCTCCCCTCATTTCACAGGCGCCGCCAAATTCAGCTAGTGTCTTTCAAATTTTGTGTGTGTGCGTGTGTGTTTTGGGACAAAAGAGGCCCCCTCTCCCCAGTAGGGATAGCTCAGAGCAGCAGAAAAGGAGAGGAAAAGGGGGGGAGGAAGGGGCAAGAGGGAGTGGAAGGAGGGGGTCTTATTCGCCCAGCTGCATCCAGACCATCCTGCCCCCTCTGTGCTTGTAACAGTGGGGCGGAGCAGATAGGGGCTCGCTGCGGGACCCTGTCGTACCCCTCATACAGCTCCAGAGTCCCCACACGGTCCGCACCTGGACCAACCCATTTGCCTAATTATGAATGAGTATATCCAGGCCGTGTCCGAGCACTCTGCAGCCCACGCCGCAACCGGGCCCAGACAATACGCCCCACTCAGAAAGGCCTTCGAAAGCAAACGATCAAACTGTAAGCAGGGGGAGACATAAAAGCCACTCCCAAAGAAAGGAGAGAAAGAAAGGGGGCTAGGCGAGACCTCCAACTCGGGGTCACAGCTACAGTGTGCCATGAAACACCTGCTCCTGTACAGTTTTGCTAATTACAGGGGAGACAGCTGGCCTCTCGGAGCTCGCACATAATGCTGTTAGCATTGGGGACGTGGAGTAAGGATTACAGATTTGGGACTCTGTATTTTTACAATGTCAACTATTGTAGTCTGAGTCTGCTGCTGATTCCGGAAACATTTTACAGTTTTACTCGGCTTCTGTCCACGTACTAATTCTCCTCTTTATTAACGGTGCGCACCTCAGAGAAATGCTTGTTGACTGGAGCTCTTGCTGTGTCCTATATTGTTCAGCGACTGTGGCCAAATGACCACACAAGACAATAAAGCGCGGTTAAGGTGGCTTTGAAACAAGTCCATTGGGGAGACAGATATCGAGAACTAGCCAACTGGATGAATTCCAAGGCTTTCGGCCTCACAAATTAAATCAGTGCTTTAAGCCAACCGAGGAACCACATGCTTTTCAAGTGACACGAGGAGCAAGCATTACTGAATCTTTTCAACAAACTGCAGTGACCAAAGTGTAATCAATGGCTACTGGAAAGAACATTTTGCTGATCTTCATACAACTTTCTATCTTTCTATCTCTGTGAATGATGATACCAATAAAATTTGACCAATTACCATAAATAAATGATGTAATGTCCTATTCCTTTTTAACATCAATCTGGTTTATAAGACTTTAAGGTATAATAATGAAATAAAGGGGGCTGTCTTTTGACTCAGACCAATCTATTAACATTTTGCTAAAATTAATATCTGTTTTGGAACAATTATATCAAACCACAATCACAGTACAAATGAAAAGGCTGAATTCACCTTCACATCAGCTCCCGAAATTTCAAATATGATTGAAATCCCATTTTAGGCCAAGATGATTGTAAGGTGCAATGACAATTCTATGTTTTTTCTCCTTCTAATAACAACATTGACTTTCTGGGTCAGTCAGGTGCAGATTGGGTACCTCAACAATCATCTTCTTCCTTCCATATAAACCCACTTCATGGTAAAATAAAATTTTTAATAATAAAATGTTCACATTACTGTCTACCTCTGCCTACACTGCGATTCATGAATGAAAAACAGCAGCAGTCAAAAACTGAAAATGCAAGGTACTATACTTCTCTTATAAACAAAACTTTTATAAAATATATATGCATATATATATATAAAAGAAAAACTTAAAAATATTTCTTATACTTTTTAGTAAAGCAAGCAGTGCCTTCTAAAATATCTGCTTGATTGTTTGTAAATTTTCTGAAAAACAAAAATGTGTATTATAATAATAATCATAATAACAGTAAATAATTATTGAACAAACACTGACAAAACCAATGATAAAAACTGATGTGGTTCCTTAAGAGAATATTCGGATGGCCTGTGTGACCTGGGTGTGGCACACTGGGCACTCTGGGTGGTTGAGCTCACAGATTCGGATGGCACACTCCATGCAGAAGAGGTTATGGCCACAGGGCACCAAGGCAGCCGTCACTTTGCTTTCAAAGCAGGTCATGCAGTCCCGCACAATGGCTGGTGGCGAGTCCGGCACTGGCAGACGGCCTGGGAAACCCTCGCCGGCTGAGGTGGGCTCACTGTGGGCCCGGCGGGCCTGGGCATGAGGTGAGCCGGATACGGGCACAATGCTGGTGACTGACGAGTTGTTGTTGTTGTTTCCACCTCCGCAGGACTCGCTTAAGCCAGGGGAGAGTCTGGTCAGGGGGAGTGGGAGGCCTCCAAAGCTCTTGGACCGCTGCTGGGCGTAGAAGGCCACCTGTTTGGGGTAGTCAGGGTCGCCCCAGCTCTGGGTACTCTCTGATCCAAAATAAGAGCAAGGCTTCTCTCCGGAGCTGGAGAAGTTGCTCTTATTGTAGATTCCCACTCCCTCACCTCCTCCTCCTACTCCTCCAACCATGGCATCTGAGAAGTTCTGGCGGTAGCTGCTGGTGAGAGGCTTGCGTTGGCCCCCCTGCAGCCCCCACACCTGCTGTAGCCGGCTCTCCAGACCACCGCTGCTGCCCGATGGGCTGCTTCCACCATTCGGCCCCAGACAGTCATTCTCATTATTGTGGTCGTGCAGGCCTCCTGTTCGGAAGGCGATGTGTGCTTCAATCTCCTCGCGGGCCCGCTCGGCGTTGCTCGGCGACCCTGTGATTTCAAAGACAGGGTCGCGGTCCCGACTGGGAGTGACTATGTAAGTGCAGGTTTGCTGCTGGATGCGTTTGATGGTGGAGCCTTTAGGCCCCACTACCAAACCCACGACACGGTATGGCACTCTCACCTGAATGGTGGTCTGACCTGGCAAAGGTGTGGGCGGGGAGCCGCTAAAGGACACTCCCAGCTTGTTGCGGGATGCTCGGAGCATGGAGAAGTGCTCTGCAGCAGAGATGATTTCACGGCGGGCCAGGGCAACATCCTCCTTCCGGCCAGTGATTAAGAACACCGGCTCCTCTCCTCTAACGGGGGTTTTGATGTAGGTGTTGGTCTTGGCCCTCAGGGCTTTGATCTTGCAACCTGCAGAGTCAACAACATACATTATAAAATAAGTAAATAAGATACATCAGTTACATTTTGTGACTCACGGATCAAGTTAACACACTTTGTTACCAATCTGGACTAACAGAAATACTCAAAATTCAGATTTATTCACCAATTATGACCAGTTTAACTTAATATGTTGCAGGTTTTTACTGGCAAAGGATACACGGAGTAATTACAATGATTTATGAGGTTTCCAGCACTTAAGCATTAGTGTACTTGTTCAGTGCACTTATTTATTAGCTCTAAATCAGACACACAACTTACTAAGAGATACATGGATGGTGCAGAGGAATTGGCCAGCATAGACATGGCTGTTTCAGAGGGCTGTAAGAGCTACAGATGCAATCACTTCCTGACCTCTCCTTGAACTTATGAGACAATACAGTCAACCCACATATGCTTTTTGTGCCATTCCTGGCTCTACGTCTGATCGGAGTGTAATAGTTTACTCTATCAAGTGCTTTTAAGGCAGAGTCTCAATGTGAGAGAGTGCAGGTTAATGTTATTTCATGACAAATTACCTGACACTGTAATGGGACAGAACAGGCCATACAGTACATCCGTAATTATTTAGGAGGATTGTCAGGTACATTTGAGGTCAACATGGTAAGACTCTGTTTATAACACACTCAATAAGGACTGCATCAACATTACTCGGGTCAGTTTTCATTCAGAAACTCAGGCAGCTCCCTCATTAAGACTTCCGCATTTATTGACCACTTCTCATCTCGGTCTTAAAGAGACCGATGCATCTCTTTAGACAAACGAGAACCATCAGGCATCTATTCAGTGAACACATCTGAGCTCATCTTACCAGACTCCAGGTGCTTCACATCACACAGCACATCATTGCATTTCCTATCTGAAAATCGCAGCAGCAGGTCGCTCTAATGCAACTAAATAGGCCCAATTTTTTTCAGGAACACTTACTTCTCAGGGACCAGAAGTACGGACAGAAGGGTAGTGATGCTCTTAGGGTTTAGTATTGCTCATACCTAAAATCTGAAAATACCCTTTGTGGCCATTGCCTGGTATTAGGCCTGTTTGTGCCACAAGGGATCAAAGAGCAATTGGCAAATTACTTTTCTCGAACTTCCTTGCACCTTTGAATTAGTCCAAATTAATGTTTCAATTAAAGAATTATCTGTAAACAAAATAGGAAACGATTATTCATCGCTACCAGGAATTAAGGTCACTGGAGCTTAATTTATTTTGGCAACTGTTAAATTGTGTTGTGAGAGGTGACTGATTCAAAACAAAGCCATCCTTGATTTGAGAAGCTTCAGAGGAAGGTAGAAGAGCATCCTGGATAATCAATGCCTGTGACTCCGACAGGAGAAAACTATCATATCTAACCCTTTCTTCGTGGCAAGGTGCTCCGTTTGCCAGATTCACAAGGCGTGCTGTGATGCACGGCGCCGAGAAGAAGGGGGTGTGTACGCAGCGCCAAATAACGAAGAGCCCGAATCAAAAGCAGCTCATCTCAAATCCCCCAAAATCAGCACTTCTTTGCGGTCAAGGCAAAAGGGCCCTCTCCCTGCACTTGTGCTCACTGGATCCACCCTCCGGCTGTCTTCGGTTACCCCATTAAAATTCAAAACTTACACTTCAGAGTAAAGAACAGGAGCCGCAATGGGAGACAAGGGGCACTTAGCAGCACAAACTAAATCCAAATTACCACATCAAACTCAATAAAGGAGAGTATTGGTAAAAAAAATAAAATAAAAAGAAGCCATCTCAACTCACCTGAACCCCCTGTGACATTATACGAGACATGTTTGTTTTTGTTGCGAGATAAATCAGGATTTGCTGATGGCACCTTACCCACCCTGCAGTCTTTGTACTTCTCTCAGTCCTACCCCCTATGTCTCCCTCTCCTGACAGACAACCATGTGGTATTGAGAGTGTGCAGTGAAGTGGGGCTCATGAGGAGCCCCTTGTGTTGAGCTCCAAGGCGTGACTCCCATTCAGCTTCTAGATGCTATACTGCCCTTCCGTCCCTGTCCTTGTTTTTTCTGCCCCTCTCACCAATGGGTTCATCACAACAGTTAACAATGGGTGCAGCCACATAAACACCACCACCAAGCTTCAAATCCAACCTAGAGAGTCAAGCTTGTTAGCAGCTCCATTGTACATAAATATGGAAGTGAAAAAAATCACCTGACAACATCTTTAGTGCAAATAAGCACAAACATCAGAGTATTTGGGGGTTTTTGTTTTAAAAAAAGGACTCCCAATTCCTGGTGCAACTTCTCGCTGAGTCACCCTGAAAGGCCATCCCGTGTGCCGAGCAGCAACACTGTCTTATTGCGCCCCTCCCCTCATCCCCACTTTCACACCTTTGTTTGACAGCTGCTGTCATTCAACTTCAGGTCTTTGTTCAATAAAAAACCTCCAACTGTGAGAAAAACGGGCAGAATCTATAACGTGGCTGGTATTGAACTTTACAACTCCCCTTGTTTGAAAAAAAACGACAACAAAAAAACAAGTGGACCACGCTTGCTCTATTGTCCAATTGTGTCACTGGGGCAGTGCGCAACATAAACAACGAGATGAATAAATTTGGAAAGAGGCTAAACATATTCCACCACTGAGACCAAAATGTGAATATTTGGTTATTTTCTTAGCCATCAATTCAAAGTGAAAGACATTCCTCTCTTCGCCAGCTGCACGTTGCCTTTTTTGAACAGTCTGGCGCGTCTCAGACGACAAAGGAAGTGCTCTCCGTGCTCCAGTGTGTGTCTGTGCGCTGACATTGATGGCGTGGATGTAGAATAATTCGCCCAGGAGGGAACGAGGCTCTCTCCTTCCTCTGTGCAAATTCACTCAAAAAAGCAAAATAAACACAAAGCAGCCACCGACTTGTCTCAATAAGTGTAATGATGAGTACACGAGAACTTGCTAGCAGGAAAAAAGTGGGAGGCTGGTGTCTCGGGGGAGTACAAAAAAACACGCGAGCACACACACACACACACACCACTCCCTTTTCTTTGTCAAATAACACCAGGTAACAGTTAGTGAACAAAAAACAAAGCACACAGGAAACCACGGCGGGGATAATGCAGCGATGTTAGTGGGATAAAAGCACAAGTTTTGAGGGAAATAATTTGCAAGCCAGCGGTTTACCTTGTCTCCCCACTATTTCGGCCACATGTTCAGAGCTGGGCACTGGGACGCATTCTGTTATGTTGCAGCCTCGTCCTTTCGTCTCACTTGAGGAGCTCTCATACAGGGCGCACAACTTGCTTTTCCCTTGCAGAATCGCCGTGTCCCCGCCACCTCCGATGTTGTTCGTGTGGTTGTGGTGGTTGTTGTTATTGTTACTCCGGTCCTGTACTCCTGTTGTTGGGGCTCCGCCGCCGTCCTCGCCTTCCCCGAGCCCCAGCAGAGACAACTGGCCCAGTGCGACCCTGAGGGCACGGGAGTCGTCTTCCTCCTCGTCGGGCGGCACAAGGAGACCTTCGCCTCCGAAGCCGGAGCCAGCCAGATCCCCGGCATAGCCCCCATTTTTCTCCATGATCCCTGCTAGAACCAGCAGGCTAGGCATGGCTAACAAAAGAGTGTGTGAGACAAAGACAGGGGAAAGAGACTGGAGAAACAGCACCCGTGCCGCCTCCTCCTCGCCCCCTCCTCCTTCCAATTCCCCCCTTTGCGCTAGTCCCTCCCATAGACCGGCCCCCTCTCTCTATCCGCCAGACTTTCAGTACAGTAGTCTCTCTCCGAGCTCCAGGCAAACGGGACACAAGGCCGTCTGCACGATAGATGGGGCGGGCGATGTGTTGCTCCACCCAGTCTGGTTTACACAGCTCCCCTCCTCGCCGAGACAAAACGAGCCGCCCTCCCGTTGTACCACTTCGTCTCAGGTTCCCAAGCCCGTGGCATCCCAAATCAAGCTGCCTCCCGTCTCCTATAGATAAGAAGAAAATACCTCACCGTTTACCTCCCGCACCGCACTCGTGTTCACGCAGACTCGTCCACAGCTCGAGCTGCAGTGTAGCCTAAAAACCGCATTTCGGCGACTTATGTAAGAATAGCCACCCGGGATGTAAACAGTTGCGTATGAAAAGGTGCATGTACAGTGCGCACATGGTCATCTGCTGCTGCTGCTGAAAAGACGATGTCAACTTTATCATTAAGAGACAAACACGAGCAGCTCCTGTATTTTATGAAAGGGGGACGTGGACCATCTGATATGAATATCTGGGAGTAAAGGAGTTTTTTAAAAAAAACATTTTTGGGGGGGGGTCCGCCCACCTCTATGTAGCCGTGCTTTGCGGCAGGTCACCGCGTTTGTCTCCGGCGCCGTTGCGCATGAGGATGTTATGTATAGGAGGGAAAGAGGGTGTCTGGGGGGGGGGGGGCTGTATACGAGGAGGAGAAGAGAAAGGGAGTTGTCAGACAGGCGTTGCAGACCCTATGCAGCGGGGGAACATCAGAAAAGCCCTCGCATATTTCCCGTTAAAAAAAACGGGTTTGCAGCAGCCCCGGTGAACAAAGAACCGCGTTCGCGTATAGGCTCCCCAAGATGTCCTCGACAGAAACCACGCCTGACGGCATGGTTGTAGTACAACACAAAGACTCAAACTGCAGTATTGATAAGAATAAGAATATTGAATAAAAAAAAAATATATTAATACAGTTAATGCATTTTGTCAGACCTTTTCCCTTTTTAGGAGATTTTTTAGGTTTCAAACAGGTAGAAAAGTACCTGCAACTTCCCTTAATTATCATTACAATCTGGAAATCTACATGAATCAACAATAAGTAAATAAGATCAGAAGACAATAAAGTGGAAAGATTTCTCGTATGATATAATTATTTTTTGAGTGAGTTGCAAATTATTATTATTATTATTACACTTGGGTCACCACCCTAAATAAAGCTTTGAGGAAACATTGGACCTAGTTTATAAATGGCCACTTAGTGCTGAGCAACAACTGATGTCCATGTTTTCAGCTTCCTCAAAGTGTCAGTCTAACTCAAGCTTAGCCCGTCGTCACCATCTGTGCATATGCATGGTGGGATGTACAGAGTATGTGTTGCGTAAGGCTTCTTGAATGACAAGGCCAACTCTGGGGATGTTTGAGAAAACATTAGATGCTCCACCGTTTGTTTGTTTATATTATCACCCCCACCAGAAAATAGATCTTTACATACATGAAACACTGAAACGTTATGCACTGTAATCAAACCGGCTGTACGAGGAAATTTCAGTGAAATCTCTTGATGTGTTTGTGTTTCCAAGTGAGGTGTGGAATTCACTCTGTAGATGTCTTAACTTGTCCAATTAAATTGAATTTATCATCCCCCATCATATGTGGTGTTTCCCCCCACACTGTAACTGGATTAAAACTGTAATGACAAAAACACACACAGTGTACCATTTGATCTTATATGACAGACTGAGCATGGCATGCGAGTCTTTTAGAGAGATTCAGCATGAATAGCATTTCTAGTGAGAACGCCTTCTGTCTTTTAATACCCCGTAGAATGGAGCAACAGCATCATCACACATTTCCAGGTCTGAAAATAGAAAACAATATAAATGTTGTAATAAAACTGTAGATAGAACAGGTGTATTTACATGTATAATCACAGTCTAGACGCGCTCTCTGGGTGCCAATCAAGAAGGGGTTCGTTCCCTAAGGGTGTGTTGCAGATGAGAACTCACAGGGAGACTCCTGCTATGAGTCCAGGATTAAAACATCCACACTCCAACCAATAATAAGGATAAAAAAAAACAGCAGCCGGAGGATGAACAGGATTGCGTGATGCATGAAGGGCCAGAGGGTGGGCTCAGGCGGTCTGCCCCCAATCCCCACCCTATAGTGGAGAGTCCAGAGGATTGGGTGAGAGCATGGAAAGGATGGGGACGAGCAGCCTCTCAGTGGTGCACCGAGTATGCCAGTGTGTGTCCAGGAGGTCGTCTGGATTTCCATTAAAAGGGGTCCGCTGGGATTCCTGAGCCCCAATCAATAAAAAGCATGGATTTTGGATAGTGCGCCCCCCTCACCCCCACCCCTCTCTCTGCCTGGATGTGTGAGTTTGGTGTGGCCTGTTGGAGGCCTGATTGTTGATGCCGTTGTACGCATAACCTTTGTGACCATGAACTAAACCGTCTCCACGCGCTGAATGGACCACAGCAGGTCTGGTTTTCATTCAGACCTCACTGTCTATAGCTGTGAGCTACAACTGTCATTTGTACACTTGTGTTTCTGTGTGCATGTGTGTGTGTGTGTGTTAGCTGCGGGATACTTGTGAAACCCAGAGTGCTGAGGTCATGTTACTTGCACATAAAAAAAAAATAAAAAAATCCTCAATGATCTTGACCATCTGGTGGTCACAGTAGTGCTGTTTCTCTTTTTTCCCCCCCCGATGAAAGACTGTCTGGTATCTTTGGGGAGATGCTGTGGTTTACTGTGCCGCAGAGACACATACCAACCTCTTTGTCCAGGAGCACATGCAAATATCGCTTTCACCTATATGGACAGTATCTGTCTCTCAACGAGGACAGGCTTAATAGGCTATAAAGACATGTCTAAGAATCCCTAAAGGACATCCATTTGACTCCTATGGCCAGATGTCCTTTTCAAGACTTCTCTGCTGCCCCGCTGTCTCTTGAATGAGGCTTCTGCGAGCACAAAGGGACATGTTGGCTAAGCACCACGTGCTGATGCCATAGTGAGCGGGCTCTCAGGGATGATGTAAGACCTCATGCAAATGATACCACATCTTGTGCTCATAAGCTGACGAGAGCCCTGAAGTCGATCAGCTGACCAGATAACACACTAAATCTAGAGGCCACTTTGTGTGTGGGGTTTTCCCTCTTCTATTGTTTTTCTACTTTTATTTGTTTACTCATTTGTGTTTGTTTTTATTGCTTGAAAGCTGTTTTCCACTGTTGAGAGAACAGTCTTGGGAAGCGGCGAAACAGGTTCTTACAGACGGACTGCACATAATGATGTTTCATTAAAACTAAATACAAAACAAAAAAACAAGCAAACAACAGTTTAATAAAAGAGATAGGCATTGGGTTAGGTGGGGTAGTGGTGGAAGACATTACCATGAAAATAACCCATCATACTTAAAGCATCTGAGTGTTTCTTTCTGAGTTCTCTTCCTGCGTGTTCACCATCATGCAGAGAACCAGATAATGAGGCATTTTTATTCCAAACTCTGTTCTATCTTTGGGGTACGTCAGCAAAAATGACTACACTAAGCTCCTCTTTTAATATAAAAAAAAGTGAAGCTCAATGTGTTTCTCACATATTTAAAACTACTATTGGGTATACTTATTCACTTCTTTCTACAATGCTTTGGGATTTGCTCAGTGAGCAGTGTGGCCCACAAGTACACTAACTACTGTTTGTCTGTGCCAGTGAAAAAGTGAAAGTGTTGTCGTATCTCCAAATGTGGTCGTTTGCTCCCTTGTGCTACAACTAGTGATTATTTTCATTATTGATTCATCTATTAGTTTTTTTAATTTGTCGATTCATCGTTTAGTCTTTTGAAACAGAAAAAAACAGGCAAATCTTCACATTTGAGAAGCTCAAACCAGAGAATGTCTGATAAATGGATTTCAATCAATCACAAAAAATCTTTCTTATCCTCTGAACAAACATCTCTGAACTCTGCGCACAACAGTGTGTGTCCTTGTTAACCCCACACAACAACAACACACACAAGTACAGCATCACGTCACCTGCTGTGAAATACTCACATGCATGTGAAGCTGTTGCCCCACACACTAACACACACACACACACACACACACACACACTCTCACCTCACTCATTTACAACACACACACACACACACACACACACACACACACACACACACACACACACACAGGGATGTTGTGATTGGAAAGGCTGGTGTCAGCTGGGAATATGAGTCAGGTAGTATGACTTCATTGCTTTTTACAGTGTATTAGGTCATCTCTCTCACTCTCTCCCCCCTCCCTCCATCTCTCTAATCACATTGATGCTGTACAGCCAGTGACACGCCTAGTGATGAGTAAGGCTCACCTCACCGCTTGCTTCCAGTATGGTGGTGATCTCACACGACTCACAGAAAGCTTTGAACTCAAGAGTCCCGTTTAGTCGTCTCTTTGACGTTGACCTTCATTTCTCATTTGCAGATAACGTGTCAGTTGATTTGAATATTTATTTTAATGTACACAATGAAAGATTGCATTTTTGTTATGTTATCACATTTGAATTATTATTGATTGCACATGATGCAGCTTTAATGCACTTGTCAAATAAAAGATACAAATAAAATGCAAAGCAGTTAAGCTTTACAATCATTAATGTCAATTTCAGATATATATATATATATATATACAGTTTCAGACAAATCCGCCTTACTTGAGTATTTACATTTTATGCTACTTAATACTAGTGGTGGAAAGTAACTAAATACATTTACTCAAGTGTTACTTTACTTGAGTATTTTCAGTTATGCTTCTTGTCACTTCTACTCTGCTACATTTGTGCACTCTGGAAGGTACAGATTAAGATTTTAAACTAAAAACCTCTACAAATATAAAAAGATTTGATGCATCGTTATCAATTAAACGTCCCAACAATATATAAAGTGAAGCATTTTCTCTCTCGTGTTGTTTTTCATGCATTATGGTGAAGCCACAGACAATGTTGTACAAGAAAAGTGTCTTCCTCTGTAATGTGTTACGGGTTATAGGAACATATGTTGTCCATTTTCTCCAGCATTTTACACATTGATCATATTATAAGTTAATGTTAAGGGAAGTTTCTCCATAAAGTTTATTTAATTTGGAATTGCACTCTATTAATCTTTTGTTGGAGGGTTTAGCTGCAGCCATTTTTAAAGAGATATTAATTTTGAGCCTTGACTTTGTCTGGGATTTTGCCCAGGTGTAATGTGATATAAGATCCATCAATTTTCTTTTCCAAAAAGCTTAATTATTTCTTTAGCAATCTCTTGCCAACATGAAAAAACGAATAAACTGTAATAAAGTAAATTTCAATAAATGGAGCTATTTAAATAAACAAAAACGGCTTCAGCTAGACCGGCTACAACATTAAAATACTGATTATAATAATCAAAAATATAATATATATGATAACATAACACTCTGAAAGAGTCAATTCAGCATAATGAGTACTTTCACTTTTTGAATATGGAACTATTGGAGTATTTAAAAGTTGTGGTGTTGCTACTTTAATTTAAGGATATGAGTACTTCTTCCACTTTCAGAGATGGGTCTTTTTGACCACACTATTATTATTATTACTACCACAATGTCAGAAACATGTTTACTGTGGTTATCAATGTACTTTTTGTGGGGTTGGTTGTCCCAAGGGGACATTTTAAAGGGTGCAGCTTTGAACCAAAGCTTCAACATTTAAACATTTATGTTTGTTTGGTTATGCAATAATTTCAGGGTTACAGATGACATATGAATACCTCCCTGAAGGTGCAGTTTTAGTTCCAGAGTATACACTACAATCACAGCATCTTCTCTAGCCTTGTTTTCCCTTTAAGTGAGCCACAGTCCTGTTCCATCATTTATGAACAATATGAATGTAAACAAACCATCTACAGCTCAGTGACATAGGTCATGTAAAATGCATGTTCAGCTGTTACATAATGATAAGCATATCCATGAAGAGCTCTGTAAAATATCTCCAGCAGCACACTTGAGCTGTTTTAATTTGTGTTTTTTTGTTTGTATTTAGAATGAGTTTGGGATCACGGCGAATTAAACTGACTGCACCATTCAACTGGGCCATCTGTACAGCCCGATAGTGGCAGTCATGCTGGTATAGCTGCCTCGAGGAATAGTTGTATATGGTGCTTCCGTGGATTTAATTAAATTATCAATTCATGTGAAACCCAGCTCAGGTCAGTAAATCAATCATTGCCAAAGTGGGGTCCGTGTGTGTTGATAACATTGTGATAATAGGTATCTAAATTTGGATGTGTCTAATGTGTTTAGATTTATGTATACTTGAGATACTCCAAGGCCCAGATACATACATATAAATATATATATATATACATATTCCAAAGTAAGTACTCATTATGCAGAATGACCTATTCCAGAATTATATAAATATATTATTATTATTATACATTATATAAAGCTAGTGATGCATTAATGTGTTCATCACTTTAATGTTGCAGCTGGCTCATTTTAATTTGTATTTACTGTTTACGCTTTAGGTAACGAGTAACTAAAGCTGTAAAAAGTACATTATTTACCTCTGAGACGTAGTGGAGTAGAAGTATGACGTTGCATAAAATGGAAATACTCAGGTTACGTACGAGGTATATAACTGTTTGTCTTTTTCATATTTTTATATATTAATTTTCTTTTGTCCACAAACCCCACCCGCCTTCCCTGAGCCTCGCCAGTTGAGCGTTAACAATGGCCGCCAGGTGGCACCTGTAGGCTGCGTTGTAATTAGCACAGATTGTCTAATCAAGTGTGATTTGCAGGTGGCTGTTGACTGCCTGCTCGGCACAGAGGAGTTCGTCTCACACCGATTTGTTCAAAGAAACACCGGCCCAGTGGATAATATCCTGATTAACACGACTGTCGACATTTTGAAAGGTCACTTGGGACCGTGGAAAGGACGGGACGTGTTTTACACGACTGCAGAAAAGCTTTTCCAAAGAGAGACGGTAAGAATCAATATGTGTCGCAGTGTAAATATCTCTAAGCTATATGTTGTGTTTTAGGTGCATTGTTTCTTAAAGGAGTCGTGCAGACACGGTGTTGAACTAACTCGTGAACTCAGTGACCGATGTAGAGCGATATCACCCACTTGGAAGCATAAGTTTCCATTCAGTGTGTCAGCCAGTGGATGGCGCTTTGTATCCTCTCTGTGCATGTGCATGACTTGAGGGGACAGACAGACACCAGCAGGACAGACAGGGGGCGCCAGAGAGGCACACTGTGAGGGAGCTGCAGCAGTATCCATGAGCAGAGAAGACTGCAGGGATAGACACCCAGGTAAACCCAGGTACACCCAGCGGTGGAAGAAGTACAGATCCTTTACTTGAGTAAAAGTACTTGTACCACCACAAGTGAAAGTCCTGATTGTAAACACCCCAGTCAAAGTATTTAAGTGTTATCAGCAAGATGATGTAATAGAAGTAGGCCTACTCATAGTGCTGTAAATTGTTCCCTGTCAATGTTTTATTATTATATGATGTGTTTCCATTAGTATTACTACATGTTGCATTTTACCGCTGTAGATGTTTAAGGTGGTATTTAACTCCTGTGTGTGTGTACTGTTGCTAGTTTGCATCATATTCAAAACACATTTGTTTGTAGCGTAGCTGTCTGTGTACAATATATCACCTGTCATAGTGAAAACCATGCATCTCCACATTTTGGTGTTTTTTTTTAAATGGTGTTGCTTTATGGGTTGAGAACATTCTCCTACTTCTAAAACTATATAAACTATTTAAAACCTCCTCTTGGATCAGCTGGGGAATGCATCATTACAAAGCTGAGAACATTTGCTTTCTGAGCTCATGAAAAGTTGACTTTTTAGAGATCTACGATGATCTTATATAATATGATGCATTGCTGCAGAATGAAATATCCAACAGTATAGGAAAGAGTTCAAATTAGCACAACCTTAAACATACATAATGCAGCAGTAATATTAATCCCAAAACATCACATATAGCAGTAAAACACAGGGAATATTTTACTGCACAATGACGACTTTTACTTTTTTTATATTTGACTAAATGCACACAAGAAATAAATATATAATAATTAAAACAATAGAATGGATAAAAATGGATTTTATACATGTTATACAGTGGGTGGTTGAATCATTACTCGTGTGTTTTTAAAATCAGATAAATACTAGTAACTAGAGTTAAAACTACAGTATTTTATCCCTGAAATGTAGTAAAGTAGAAGTATAAAATAAATATTTAAGTGAAGAACCAGTATATCAGAGGTGTACTTCAGTTAGGAGGTAAATGAGTTACTTCCTGCCACACTCGGTAGTATGTTTATCTTAATGACGCGACTGGATCAAACAAAAGGTGTTGGTATAAACAGGTGTGGCTTCAGAGGTGAGGTTGTTCCACGCTGCAAAGCCACACGCACACTTTTAAAGCGACAGTAGTTAAGGCTTATTCAGCCTGGGTGTGGGTATTCTGCCCCATATACAGTTTCCTCAATTTCCTACTGGGACAGTTACTTCCTCTGGAACTGATTTATAGGAACGATACAAGTTTCTGATGGTTTTATTTCTGCTCAGGCGCACCCAAGAAAGAAGAGTCCCTCATGTCTCAGCAATATTTAGTCCACATTGTGAGCAGTTCTAAGAATGAATTTACATGAGATTAAAGGCTGCCGTGATCATGTCGAGAATAATTTGCACAGTAAACCAAACAAAGGCTCACAAAGCAGCAATTGTTTGACGTTGTAGCACATGTTCTACACGTAGAAATGGACAGGATCAAAATATTTAGCTGTACTTGGAAAATCAAACACAGTTCTGAAGAACAGGCTTTTGTGCGTTTGACAGATATGCATCCACTCTTTTATTAATGATTAATGCACAGTGTGTGAACAATGGGCTCTTGAACAGCAGAGATAACACGGAGAGAGACTGCTTTACAATTAGAGCTGCTGCTGAGGTACAAAGCACCCTCAAGGACGGTTAACGTGTTTCTGAGTAACTGACTGACTGGTTTGTCAAATGACAGATAATTGCGTCTGTGAACTGTTAAATTGTACAAATTAGTCAACTTTATTTGGCCGTGTTATGTGAACGCTAATCCCGACATTGAGATGAACTGTAGGTTTGTGCAGGAGAAGGTGACGAGGGATGAGAAAGAGGAGCCGTTCCCCAGGTTTTGAAACTGGAATGGGTGCACTGCTCATAGGAACTTGCTTCTAAAAAAAGAAGTTGTTCTCTCAGCAGCAAGTCAGTGGCTCATAATGGAGAAATTAAACCTCCAAATTGCTCAAGAGGCACGCCTTGTTTGTTTTGCTGCCCTCTTGGAATGCTGCAAGGGCACAAGGAAAAAGACTAAGAGTGAAACGAGTCAGGAGAGGGCTGACTGCTAACGCGTTGTTCCTCAGTGTATCAAGAGTTGCATCACGGTCAGTCAGGCCCGCTCCCGTCTTCCCACTTGATGAGCGAGTGCATCTGGAATTCAGACTCCCAAGTGTGCGTCAGACAGGCAGCTGAAGACTTGAGTGCATCGCTATTAGTCTATGAAAAGTGATGGTTTACTTTTTGAATGTGCCAGGTGTCATGATTTTAAAACATCCAAATACAACAATTATTAACCTTTTTTTTTAATTTTTGTATCTATTTCAAAAGCTTTCTTTCGTTGTGTAATGTTTCACCCAGTGGGACGGTAATAATAGCGGCGATCCAACAGTTGGAAATCACTGCAAATGATGAGGAAAGATGACGAGACTAAGCTGAATAGACTATTTTTAAAATCGACTTATCGCTTGACTCACTTTTCAAGCATGAATTGCAAATATTTGCTGGTACCAGCTTCTTACATTGTGACAATCTTTTTATTTTTTCTCGGGTTTGATTTCATTGCGAAATGAAGTTTTGAAACCACGAGTTCATTATTGCAGATTTATTCTATAATCTGGGAAACTTGTCAATTATCACCCCTTTCTGCTGCAGGGATGCAGCTTGCGTCACACCTGAGCGTCTCTGTTTCATCGTGAAAGCTCTTGTGATACGAGATGATTACCGTTGGTGCACACAGACGGCACAAGAAGAGGCCAGAAGGTTTGGAGAGTTGTAGAAAAGCTTGTTTTAAGAGAGAAGTTTGGGCTGTGACTTCCATGATGGAAACACAAAAACTTAAAATGGGAAGACAAAGAAAGAGAGGAGCTGGTGAACAAGTGAGCTGTTTGTATAGCGACGTGTGACTCAGAGAGGCAGCTTCAGAGGCTGACTGCTCCTTTCCACTGGAAGGCCACAATACAGCGAGGATACTCCCTTAGCCACTGGGCCTGCCCCATGCCCAAAAACAGAGATGCTGTCTTGCCCCTTGTTTAACCACGCATACATACATACACACACACTCACACTGACACTCGCACACAAATAGACTAAGGTCCATTTCCATGGTGAGGTAGATGTATACACACACAGAAAACGTCCTTTTTCCCCTGCATCAGAACTTGATTGGACCTGTGACTCCATTAACTCCACCCCGAGGAAATAAATATAAGACCAGAATCAGGCTTTGTTTTGAGTGTCAGACCTTCAGACATTCAAGATGACTTGTGGGGATTATTCTATCACTCACTGGGAATATGACACAAAAGCTTTGAGGACTTTTTCCTCATTGGATCCAGTGGATTTGATTGCTGAGAGGTTATTTTTCTGCCATGGATAAAAACTCAACGGCGCTATAAGGTGATGAATGATTTCCATGTACTTTGGACTTGTTTGATTACCCTGCCATGTTGTGTACGCCAGAGTCATTTCGGCTGATTTCTGAAGCAGGGAGAATTAATTTTCTTTCTGATCTATAAAAGTGAAGCAAACATTTTTCCTGCATGTGTTCGCTTCAGAGTCGGCCGTCACAGCGTTTCTCGACCAGAAAAGTGGGCTTAGAATGTATTCTTCATAGCAGCAGGGTGAGATCCGCACATTCGCACACTGTCACCCACCTGGGAGCTGTGCAGTATCATCAGTGTCACTGCGATTTATTGACAGACCACTTGCAGCAGTTGCTGAGGTCAGTGTTTCTTCGAGGGCTCTGTCTGAGTGAAATGAGAAGGGAAAAGATAGAAGCAGTGCAGGGAGAGATACAGCTCTGCAGCTGCTCTCTCTGTGTGTGCGTGCACAGTCTGTCTAGCCTGCCTCCTCTCCGCCCCACCCTCCCCCCTCTCTTGTGCTCCCGCCCCCTCTCTCTCAGCAGTAGGTACATGTGCAGTGAGAGATAGCTAGGAGAACAGTTCAGGGCACGAGCCAAAGGCGCACACACCCACTAGCAGAGAGCAAGACTGCATTATTCAACGGATCCTCTTCTCTACGCACCTCTGGGGTATGGCACACACACTCGCAGCAGCTCACACTCAAACCAGCAGATAAACTTCTAGAAAGATTCCTGTACTCTCACTTTTAGTTCTTTCAGCAGGCTGAAGTCGAGAGTGTCCCACACAGTCGAGGTAAGGTTTAGAGGGTTAACACAGATTTCTGTCTCCCTGTGAGGCTTAGTGTTTGCTTCACTGATGGACAGTGCTACTGTGTATATAATAATGTATAATAATACACTGCTTGTTTAACTTAAGTCGGCTCAAAGTTACTATTTCTATCAGGGAGTGGTGTGGAATACCTTTTAACTTTAAAAAGTTGTAGCTTTTACTGGCAGCTGTTATAGAATGGACCATCAGACGGCACCTGTTGGCACTCGCCACATTTTGGGAGCATAAGTAGATGCTTCATTTATTCAAAGTTAGGCCAGAGAGTACTTGTGAGTGTATGGGTTTGCTCCTGTGGCCGTGTGCACGCATCATGCGCCATCCCACCCATATGGGCGTGTTTGTCCTTGTGTGCACTTTTGGTAATGGGCGGTGGAGGCTGGATGGCCTCCCACTGAGTCCACCCACTGCTGAAGTAAATTGCAGTAGGTTTTCCCACCGTACAGTGAGAAAGGGCTGAGTGGTTGTGAGTGGTTAGCTGCTGAGAAATAAGATGAAGGTTTGAAGTCCCATCGGTTTTAACCACAGTTGCTGTTGATAACAATACTGATACGTTTATAAATACTGTTGAAGGCCTCGTATTTAATTGCTGTGTAGAGCTCTCTGATATGGAAAAAACATTCCTATTACACATTTTGTTATTCAGTGATTTACGGCTTGAAATGTTTACTTTTCCTATTTCCCCCGCTCTTTTCTGAATATACTCCTGAGCCCTTTCATTCATTCTTCTGTTTTGCACGCATCTAAAGCAGATTCATGTCCTTATCAGGGCATCTTGCAGCGTTTGTTGATATGAGTCAACACTTTGGTATTACGATGGGTGCTGGTGGTTGTGGGCGCTGCAGAATGGCGTGGAAGCAATTAGAAGCTTTTGTGTGTGTTTTATGCCTCACAGAAGGAGGGACATGTTTCAATTTACTTTAGTGTCCCTGGCTACGGCCGCATATTTTAAGAGTAATTATAAAAGTATTTTAATTGCCTTGTTGGTGAGCCGAAGGTACGGGCTGATGTTCGTGGGAAATATGTTTGCTCAGGAGTGAGCTGCATAAAGTGGCCTAACTGCTCCTACAACAATTGAATGAAGCTGGAGCACAGAAGAGGCATATGTTATGAAAGTGTGTTTATACCAGTGTGAATAAGGGACGTTATCAGGAGCACTAAAAGCAGGAAAAAAACAGTTGCACCTTCTTTTATAAAACAATAGGAGTTTTGTATCCAAAGAATCTGAAGTCTTAAAAAACAAGAACCAATAAAAACAAATCTCATTCCTGTGAACGAGCTCTGCCTCTACACATTACTGTTAACCCCACACACTTCAAGTACAGTAGAGGGCAGGTATTCAATGAAGTTTTATAGATGTGGAAAAAGGATGAGCAGAGCCAGCACTGAAGTTGGGCTGCCCAGACGAGGATCAGGGTTGCGCAACACTGGAACACTTCTTCAGTATAAACTCCCTTAAAGTTCAACGTGTGATTCAACACATGATTTGGTGCCTAGTGAAGGCAGCTCAGATAGTTTTCATTAACTCTCCTTCCTTCCCCCTCCTCCCCCACAGCCAGTGACTCACCCCTTCTGCACCTCTTGCTGAGCCATTATTACCATGGAAACCCCGAGCCAGAAACGCACCAGCCGTGGGGCCGTCTCCCCGACCCGCATCACCAGGTTGCAGGAGAAGGAGGACATGATCAACCTCAATGACCGGCTGGCTGTCTACATCGACAAGGTGCGCTCGCTGGAGTCAGAGAACGCCGGACTGCGTCTGCGCATCACTGAGTCAGAGTCATCGAGCACCCGCGATGTGTCGGGCATTAAGTTAGCCTATGAGGCAGAGCTGGCCGACGCCCGCAAGACCCTGGACCAGGTGGCCAAGGAGCGCGCAAGGCTGCAGCTGGAGCTGAGCAAGATCAGGGAGGAGCACAAGGACCTCAAAGCCAGGTAGGTGGAGCATGTGGGGGGTGGAGCTTGAAAGGGAGTGGCTTTGTTACAATGGTGACGTCACAAAGTGGTTGTGGCTACACCCACAGTAAAAGTTAGCATATTTATTGTATATGGTCATATATTATAGGCAAACGGCACACACAAGATGTAGTTAGAATTTTGCGCCTCTTCGAACACATCATTGTACTGTTAAAGGCGTTGGAATGCTTTCATGCATTTATTTGCTGTCGTCTGGTTGCTTTGAGGGGGAATTCCCTACCTTTTTGGCAACTGATTCAACAACAACTGGTATGTTCCTGTGGCTCCGATGCATGGAAATGCCAATAAGTTTATTTTGTAGCACAGTACAAAATGATCATTTAGATAGTTAATCTAATCCACAATGGTAAAGTTAATCCACAATGGTAAAACGAGAAGAAGGTAATTTGTGGTAACGGTATGACACCATGTCCCCGTACTTACTGTGACACATCAGCCGGTGCAGGTTTGTTCTTGCGTTGTGTTCCCTTTTTTTAGCCATCAGCATTTCAGCTGAGCGCTTGAGGCTTTCTGATGCGTTTCCAAAACATTTCATAGTAATGGTTAAGACGGCGCTGCAGTCAAAGCAACTGAACGTGGATCTGAATGTTGTAATCGTACCTTTTGTGCCATTATGCCTCCTGTTCAAACCTGTCGTTTAATACAACTGAGGTGGTGCAACGCCCTCATTTTCTAACAGGGATGCAATGTGGAGCGTGCATTCAAACGCAACATTAGCGCCGTATAATACATTCCTGGTTGTTAAGTTTGTATGACTCGTCAGTTGTGTCACATGTAGCCCTGTGGATGTTGGACATGACACGCCTCCAGCCAAACGGGCTCCACCTTTAACACACAGCCTGCTCTGTAAAGGTAGAATTACTGCCCTAATGACAGAATGTCTTTCATTACAGTGTGTGACACGACTCTGCCACATAAAGTGATAACTTTACATCTGTTACACTTAGTTAGCTGATCAGAAAACATGTGGAGTAGTAACATATTTTAAGTCAGACCTGCTCTGGAATGAATAGTTTATGGGTTCTTCCTTGGCCTGTGCTACCTCCCTTCCACCAAGGTGTTAAGAGCATGCAATTATATTATTACTACTGTCTCTTTGGGTGACTGTCTGCAGATGGGACTACTGCTGTAGGCCTCAGCCAGCAGTGGCTGGTGAGGAATGTGAATATGTAACCTCGGGTTAAAGGTGTCTGACAAAGTACTAAGCATAAAGTAAATCTCCTGACACGTGGGACGTCAGACGACATGTGCTCCTTTTACGGTCCTCATTTTGTGACGCAATAAAGATATTCACACATGCCTTTAAAAAAAAAAAAAATGTGTGTGTGTACAAGGGGATCACACATGGCAGGGAGTGCTTTCCCCCCATTAACACTGTTGTGTTCTATATCTTGATCTATATCTTGATATTATTGTTGTTGAATGTGAAGCGTGTGTGTGGAATCACAATTACATTTTTATATTCTGCAGGAAATGGGCTTTTTTTTAATGTGGCTCATTTATGTCCCAAGCTCATCAATCTAAATTTGCACATACTGTAGGTGGATGAGGATGTTGACTTTGTTGTGCGCTGTGTGTGTGTGTCTCTGTTGAGAGAACAGTATTATTACATTTTCTATTCACTTCCACAAAGTCCCCCACGTCATTGTAATTCTCCATCTATTTGGCAAGAGAAGCACCGACCGGCTCCCGCAGCATTGTTTCTCTAGAGGAAGCGGATCTTTTGACGCATGTGCGGTGGAAAAGAATCCCTCGATCCAGCCTGGACCGGCTTTATCTGTTATACTTCAGCCAGTGTGTTTGGTGTTTGGTTGCCATGGCGCTCTGAAAGTCTTGGCTCGGCCGTGTGACGGGGTGACTCAGAGGTTTTTTTTCATTTTTTTTTTCATGGCCTCTGGAATGGGCTGACTGTAGACTCACTGTAGCGGGAAGTCAGGTTTATTAATACACACTGTGACGGGCTGCTCTGACCGGCCCGCTCAGCGTCGGGTGGAGACGGCAGCAGACGGTGGCACAACAAACGACTACGTCTCACAATATGTCGACTTTTTGTTGACGTCCTTTTGGTTATTCCTCTCATGTTTGACAGAACACACAGCAACCGGTGGACCTTCACTGCAGTTCAGTTGACTCGACACACTGTTTAGCCCAAAGGCATGACTCTTAACACACTGCTTTGTATGCACAACAACTACTGGAAACACATGCTGTCCCACCCCCGAGGCAAAACCTCAAACTGTTGGGCCGGAATACCAACCATTCTGGCTCCAGCAGTATATGACTTTAGACTTTAGACTTTAGACTTTAGAATCTAAAATAAAGAGAAACGCTTAACTTTGCAAAAGCAGGTGTGGGTGCAATGTGGTGCCGTACAACAAATTCTGAAGCTTGGAGCCAAGTAAACAACAAAAAACAGAAAACACTAAACCTCTGAGCAGGAGCGACACAACTTCTGTTCACAGGTTTGTCAAACTCTTACGAACTCTTGTTCACGCAGCTTTCCTTTTTAATACTGATATAGTGCGTCTGGTGTCTCGTGCACGGTCTAACCTCACGCTGTGCTCCCGGCTGGGAAACGGCAGCTTGTGATGCTCATCAGTGTCACTGACGGGACTCGTTGTCTAAGTTAACGCTCCCCCAGGCAGATGAGCGCAGAGTGTTAACAATTTACACATGTCGCTGTGTGCTTTTATCTGTGGTATGTTTTGCTAAATATGTGCGCTCGTGCGGGAAATATAGAACTATATCAATCGATCAACGGGAAGTTAATGTGGCAACTACTTCGACAATCAAGTCACCTGTATGATATTAAACTAAATACTTTTGTGTAAAGCCATTTGAATATGTCAACTTGGATAGGAAATAAAGATTGGCAACTATTTTCTTACATTTAAACGAGATGAATCGATAATAAATCTGTGGCACGCGTGTGTCTGATTTCCTGCTACACGCCGTCTAAAATCAAAACTCTTCTGTTGATACTAAACTTTGAACTGCTCTTTTGGTCAAAGTCTGTCTGATAAGGATGAGACTCAACTGTAAGGATTGAAAAGTGAACTGCCCTACCCTTTCCTGGATCGGCTCTGCTTTGAATAAGAGCAGGGCTTTACCTCTCCTCGTGGTTTAGGGTGCGGCAGCGGGTACATGAAGCTCTGGCATTTTGTTGCAGCCAGTCCGTTGGAACAATGTTTTTAAAACATTGATTTAAGTAGGTGCTGTGTTAGAACGTGTCCAGCAGCACAAACTGAAACTCAATAGAATACAAAGTGTCATCGTGATACACGGTACAGGTCGCTGTGTTCAAGGACCGACGTGCCAACGATCGGAGAACAAAGCAGGAAGTGCACTTATCTTACGGCGCGTTCCCATTTCCTTTCTTTGGAATATTTGCTTTTTTATTAAATGTGACCCATGTGTCTTTGCACTTTATTGTTGCTTACGATCACCTGAAATTCTCTTTAACGGTTTAACTTAATTTCCTCATAATAACCCATTTAAATCTGTATTCTGACCTTGTTACTTAATTTGCCTTGTGTAACACGACACACGTTGTCATCGCAGAGCTGCACATTAGGCCCTGACATTTATGGTACAAAGGAAAACCAACCTCACACACTAAGCAACGCATACAACCTGATAAACAAAAGCTTTTTATATTCAGCCAGCCTTTGTCCAGTGAGGGGAAAATGGGAAGTAAAAGAGAGAGCGGTGGCAGAGGTGGACGTCACAACACGTGGTCTTATATTGTAGTAGAGTAAAGTTTCTATATTTAACTGGAGAGAGACTTTGAATGCGTCTCTAAGGTGACACGATATACATTGGACATTAGACTTATGTTGTGGATAACAGCAGGACTCATTCAAGCTGCTCATGTCAAGTTTGTTGAGATAAAAGTTGTCTTCAAAGTCTCTTCCTAAAATGGACAAGAGCAAGCCTGCACTCGACTTCTGATAATGCTGCAAAGCTTTCTTAAAAGGCTCCGGTGGCAACAGTTTCAGCATTCTTCCCTTTCTTTTTTTCTTCCTTTTCATTTGGGAAATTACCTCCGACTGCACGGGAAGCTGTCAACATGCATCTCAGACTAACTCTGCGCCTGCCATTATACTGTACTATACTAACATGTGTTCAAACAAAGTAATTCTGATGGAACAAGAAACGAGGGCTTTGACTAACGATTACTTTCATTCCTTTGATTTAATCTCTAGGTCTATAAAATGTCAGGGAATAGTGAAGAATGTTTTGTCCCATCAACGGTCCAAAACCCAAAGAGTTTGCCATCACTAAAGACAAATCTGATTCTGTGGAGTTATTGAGTGTAACCTGCTGTTTAGGTAAATAGTGGAATGAAAAATGAAGCTTGCCAGGTTCTTATAATCCTGCTAGATCATTGTTTAAATGTCAAACACCAACCATGACGCGCGTTTCTCTTCTAACACTCACTAGTGGAAGCTCAGTCTGACCACTTCATTTATAATTGACTGCATCACTATAATGTAAAGTCATTAGAAAACATATTTTGTCCTTCAGCTTCCATAATTATTGCACCAATAGACTTTTTTTCACAGCAGACATTTTGACTTGTCATATCAGGAAAAGCACAGGTGGAACTAATTCAATTAACAATGGATTAATTCCCATTAAGTGTCCCCAGTAAGTCTCGCACACGACCCGGAGCCTGCAACTGCCTTCATTAATGTTATTAATTACGTAAAACGTCTATCTTTCTCAAATGCATCGGTCTCATTGTTACTGGCACCCTCTCAGGTGTGAATGTAGAACATAATGAAACACTCTTAAGCTCAGCGTCACGAGTCCTGCTCCCTGAGGCCACACAGGCTGCAAACCACAGTCGACGACCAGCGGCAGATTTCATCGTGCTGCGGTACATCTTTCCTCCTGCCGTTTGATCACACGTCTCCTCTGCTCTTGTGGCTGCCTCGGGGGGGAAACCCTGTGTTCCCCTACGATGATCTCAGCTTGTATTATGTGACGGCAGACGATTGTCTGTCACATTGAGTCATGCCAGGGCAGATGAGAGCGCCGACGAGAGCCCGGGATTCTGGGTGTTATCCAGCAGTAAATGAGATCACTCTTTCTAAGTGTCACAACACTGAAGGCACTCTTCTATGTTGAATAACTTCCTTTTGTAGTGCTGTGCATATAAGAGCGATAAATAATTTAGACCTGAATTATCTTAAAGAGATGCATCATTTATTGTGGCTCTTTATTCCTAGCCAACACATTTGTGCTTAAGTTTCTCTGCAGTCTTACAGAAACAGGAGCTGTAAATCAGAAATACTGAAAACTAAAGTTTTTCTCCACAATGTGACAAATAAGAAAGCTGCAATTGATGATGATTTATTTTCTTGATTAACTGTTTTGCTCTTAAGATGTTAGAGAATAGTAAACTGCCAAGTCCAAAACTATATATATATATTTTTTTTATATATATTCTTATAATAAAATAGATGGATGGATAGTGATAATTGTTGTATTTGTTTTTATCTGGCTCTTTTTTGCACTTCTCTACAATGATAGCGAGCTCAGCTTTTTCAAGTCCCTCGTGAGGATGTTTACGATTATTCCGATAGTGGAAATTTGTGTTTTTTTGTCTGATCCGCAATAATATCTGATATTGTCTCTGGTGGTGACAGTATGGCTCACTGGTTTGTTGACTGTTTGTATTCTTGGCTCCTAATAGAAAACTTTGTAATGAAAAACACATGTCCATGCCTGTATGGAGCGTCCCTGTTGGGTTTATTGGGGTGCGAGTAATGAGTCTGTTTTGTTCTTTAGCAGACCCGAACTTGGTACCGTGTGTGTGTGTGTGTGTGTGTGTGTGTGTGTGTGATCGAATTAGAGTTTCCATGGAGCCAGCCAAGCCCTCGATGACTCACATGCACATGGACAGGCTGGGTAAATCACTTTAAGATGGAGGGACTCCAGACTCTTTTTTCTTTCTTTCTTTCTTTCTCTTGCTTGCTCGCTCTTTCTGCCCAAAGACCAGCCCATTGGTGGAGGGGGGAAGGTTGGGTGCACTGTAACCTCAACCACCCCCTTCCCCATCTGGTTTGTTATGCAAGAATTGTTACTCATTTAATGAATTTAAGTTGAATGGGATGTTTGGAACAATCCTACTATATAATCTAAACAGGGCACTGAGTTTGTGAGGGAGCGCTTTCAACTTTGAATCAATCTGAGACGTTTCAGATGTTCGGCTTTAACTCTTGTTTATTAGGACTGAGGAAATGTGATGAAGAGCCAAGTTCTTACATCTTGATGTGGCCTCATCAGTTAGTTTGTTGTACTTTTGGCAAAAATAATTGGAGACGCTGATTAGTATCATTTAAAATCTTTATCACCATGTCAGTAATGCATTGCTCTATTGTTACTGTTGTGTAAATGTGTTGGTTACGCACAACTGTAATTCTTTTTAAAAAGCAGTGTGTGTTTTACTCTCATTCCTGTGGCTCAGCAAGTACTAGGGAAATAGTTTGCATGTTTTTTTTGTTGCCATGATGGGTGTGGTTGGCCTCAGAAAACAGGACACATGGTGCCCGAGTTGAGACAATCGCAGGAAAGCCAACACAGTCTGATTGTCAGGTTTTACAGCTCACCTGACACTCCTTGAATTCAAACTCCACCTTTAGCATCGCATGTGTGCTGCCAACACATTTCTCTTTCTGTTGGATCTGCCCAGGACTCACCAGTATGTCTGTATTCAATGCCAGTCGCGTGAGAGCACCCGATCACAAGGCTCGGCCCACAACCACAACTTGTTTGTACTCCAGGCATCAAATCCTTTTTTTTTTTTCCCCCTCATACGCTAGCAAAAGCTAAAGAATGCTGACCAGAGCTCATCACAGTCTCATAAACTCCACATGGGTTGTATGTAGCTTAAAGCTAACATTAGCAGCACTCTTTCTATTCCATTGTAACTCGGTGCAGCTGGAAATAGTGCCGGGCCTCAAGGAGGGGAGGCTACAACACAATCTGTTGTTACTGCGTGGAGCATGAGTGAAGGGTGGCGCTACACCGGGGAGATTTCTTGTTCATGCAAATGAGAATTAAACTCTAGAATGCAAATTGAGACACACACCAATGAGAACGATGTGAATTTAAGAAGTACAATTAGTGAGCAGCACTGCATATGTGCAGAACGTCGACGCTTATAAAGTCTCTTCTGACGGCAAGATATTCCTGTGTACTTAAAAATATGCTGAGGCAATGCAGCGGAACCTGTTATCTAAAGGAAGTCCTTTCAGATTCAGCAAGGCCGTAGTCACAAGATACAGATGGTTTAATTGTTTGTGTTTAACCCTTATTTGTACACATGGATCTTTTTCCAGTCTGATCCAGATGTCTTTGTTTAAATGAGTGGTGGTTATAGTGGGAATATTAACTATTCTTATCTAGATTTATCACGAGCAATCCTTATCTTTGATGGCACGCTATGTGGACTCATCTCACAACACTGTAAAGGGAAAAGGGTGAAGTGGCGACCCTGGAGTCCTTGCACTGCTCTTTATCGTGGCAGATAATCTGATTTCAGTACCAGTTAAAAGTAGCCTATAAACTAACACAAAGACCTGGCAACTGGCATCTGACTCACTCTCTCAGATGAATCATCAACTCATCATGCGAGGAGGAACAAGGCTTTTCTAAAAGGAGACCTCTCTCTTTGATCCGTTGTTGACTCACTGTGTTTGAGGAACTGTATTAACAAATGCAAATTGACGCTGGCATGAATGGCACAAAGAGTACATGTGCTTATGTTCTGTTGACAAAGTTTGCTTTGGAGACGGCTTAAACAAAACCATGAGTTTGACATGAGAGAACATTGCCTGTCCTCTCTGTCTGTCCCTTCCCTCTGTGGCTTTCTTGTTCGAAGGTGGCTCCCCCAAATCAGACACGGTCGACATTTGCGTTGCTTTTTAGACTGAACACACTGGCAACTCTGTTCCCATCTGCCACATGTTGACGTGTACGGGTGGCCCCTGGCAAAGGCTGCGTTGTTGTCGGGTTCTCACGCACGCGCACACGCGCGCACACACACACACACACACACACAATCGCACACAATGCCTGTTATTGTGTTCCTCATCCCTGAACAGACACAGGAAACTAAGTCATGTCCCAGCCTGTAATGTTTGTTTTACTGCATATTTTTTGGGAGAGAGTTGCCCAACACACTGACTGACTTGAACGAGCAGGCCTAAACGGCTTTTGCATCATCGTTTCGCAGTCTGTGCTTGAGATCCTAGTTCACACTCCTCCCATCTGTTTATCTAAGAGTCAACTCTTACCTGCTGATGACTGTAATAAACGTGTATTTATTTAGTTTGCACTTAGCACAACAGTGTATCTTCAGAGGTTGTGTGCACTCATCTTTTATTTATAGATGAAAGTGTGTCAGTTCAAAGGGACTTTCACATTCACACACATTATTGCTGAAATGATCGGTTGATTAATCGACTGAAAATGAATCTGCAATCTTGATAAACTGTTGATGAATGAGTGAATTTTATATATATATATATATATATATATATATATATATATATATATATATATATATATATATATATATATATATATATAAAAAATGTTTCACTCATTCCAGCTTTTCTATTTTATACCACTAATTTATTTTACACAAGTCTAAGAAATTACATTCTGAAATAAATGAGTTGCCATTCTTAACCCTCTCTCCTGATACGAGTCTTGATCCTGTTAAAAGGGAAGTTAAATTATTTGCTTTTGATATTATTGCACAATGACTCTCAGATGATCTCACCTCTCAAGTTGCCACTGCTTGTTAAGCAGTTAGATACCTGAGGGTGTTGGACGGTGGTGGGACAAAACAAATCATTTGAAGATGTCACTTCGGGCTCCAGGGAATATTTTTCTTTTATATTACATAGACGAAACAATTAACTGATGAATGGAAAACAAATAATTGCAAGATCAAAATGATAATTAGTTGCAGCCTGCTTGAAAGAATGTGTTTTTATTGTAACGTTAAACTGTACTCCTAACAGCATGCTTTTTGTTCCATTTCTGGGCCCCTGAGTTTGTTTACTACAACCCCCCGTTATTCAACAACCTTCCTGTTAGTCACCTTTTCCCTCCAGTGTTCTTCACATAAAGCCGCTTTGTGAATGTCTGAACTAAACGCAGTGAGGATGGAAAAGGGAAAGAGGGGCTGTAATTGGAGAAGGGAACATTTTCGACAATCTATAGGGAATTTGGGAGAACCCCCTTTTTTCCTCTCAGTGTTTTGAGCAGTGAGTCATCGGGAAACCCCACCCACACGTGCCCACACATGCTTGCCAGACAGAGTATGTGTCTGTGTTTACATAGTACCATGCAATGCGGATCAATGGACACTTGCACTGCAAGTCAGAGACGTATTTGAGCAGTATCACAGGAAATGAACGATGTGATGAATTGTTTGAAACTGCAGAAGCCTCCTACAGAGAGACTCTGGTTGAAACACACTGGGAGGGAAAAACCTTGGTGGGAGAAATGAATGAGATGCATCCCCCCCCCCCCCCCCCCCCCCCCAGCTCCTCCGCAGCGTCTGCAGATGTGCCCGTGTGCAAAGTGGTGAACTCCCTACAGCTGCAGGGGGGCTGCTCTCTGGTAAACAGAGCTGTGGTAGGCAGCTCCCAGGTGTGTGTGTGTGTGTGTGTGTATGGAGGTATTTCAATCGCTTGCAGCTACTTAGTTTTTCAATGTAACCGTCATAAATGGGAATACGTTGGTCAACATTGCTTAAAGAAGAAGTACCCTAGTGGTAACTGACCTTACAGACGCAACTGTTTTTATTTGGCCAGGGTTTGAAATATCGATCTCTGCTGCCACCACAGTGAAATGTTGGTGCATTTCATTTCTGGTGCTCGCAACAAAGGATTTGTTTTTAGAAACAAACGGGAACGGTTCTTCTTTTTACTTCGGATAAACCAGAGAGTACGCCATCAGCAGTTTCTACTCGCCGCTATGAAAACTGTTGACAGTAAAGTCTGAGAATTATCCAGAGTAATTGGGACGTTGTTTCCGGAAAGAAAAAAAGTTAAATTGACAAATGTAACAAATTTGCCATTTTTACCTCTAATTTCGAGGGGCGGCGGCAGAAACCTCAGGACGATTATCTACGGGTAGATGTGAGGAAGGAAATCTGTTTTATTGTAACTTGGGTGAACTAACCTTTTCAAACGGGATCCAGTGCAGCCAAGACCAGGACGGCCTCGTAGACCACGCTGACCCTCAGGAGTAAGAGCATGGATCTGGTTTGCAAACGGGGGGGGGAGGCTGCTCCTGTAGTGCAAAGCTTAGATGATGAAGCTGCATAAATGTTGTAAACGGGCCCTTTTTTAAAAGTATTCTGCTCACAGATTTACTGTAGTTGCTTTTTAGAAATCCAAAGTAGAACATTTACATTAAAATCAGAACGATTCTACATGAAAATATAAGCTGCTTTTTTTTTTTCTCTTTCTTGATTTTAAAATGTTTGTCTGCTCTAAAATGTATATTTAGTTTTAGTTCCCGATGCTGATTAACCACTCGGCATCGTGTTGCTCAGGTCTCCATAAAGAGTGGCTGCAGTAATTTGTCGGCCATATTGTGTAGACACTACAGATACACTTTCCTTCAGCAGCGTACAAAAAGCACACGCGCTCTGTCTTGAGGTATTTCGGAAATCAGCACAGAAAAGTCTACACTTTTTAAATTTTTTATTATTATTCCATTGCGTCCGCAGCGTGGTGGAAGCGGCATACTAGCTGGCCTGGCGACAAGGCCTTGGTTGCCACGGTAACGGCATAGCAAAACAAGGGGGGGCGAGTGGGCTTTTCTCTCTGTTTCCCTCCACGAGGCGCGGTTCGTTTCTCGTTACTCGGTGGACAAAGATAGCTGTGAGTCATCCTTGAGGCTGGGAGCCGAGCCAACAAATTCCTCCTCCTCCTCCTCAGATTTCTCGTCTCTATTATTCCCCCTCTTTCTCTTTTTCTTCTTGTCTCTTTCTTTCTCGCATTTCCATTTCACACCCCCCCACCCCCCCCCCCCCCCCACCCCATCAGCCTCTCCTCTCCTCCTCTCCCCCATCTCACACTGTCTCCCATTTTGTCTTTGTGCTTTAAAATGTGTCATTTAATCTCTTTTCTCTAACAAAATGCCATTAAAAGCTCTCGTGTTGCAGCTGAAACGAGCAGAAAGATGTGTACACCTTTTTTTTTTTTAATTATTTTTCAGTGTTTTTTTAAGTACAGACATTTGTGTGTGGGAGGAAAGAAGACGGCATGTAAAAAATAAATACGAATAACACTTATTTTTCTGTATCCAATTCCTTGTTTCAGATTAGAATAGAAATCGTGCTGCGCTGCCCTTTCAGCACAAAGGTCTTTGTCCGTTTGCAAGCTTAGAAACAACTCGGCCGCCTTGTTGTACCTGCAACAGATCTCCCTTATCTTGATGAAACGGGCTTTATTTACTACATTTTTCCAAATGTAATCTGCATTTGTGTGCTCATCTGTTGGCTCGCAGCCATTCTCAGTACCACATGTGTTAGTCTCATGCTGACTGTATTGTTTCTGCAAATATTAACTGTGATTCTTTAGAAAAAAGAAACCGAGAGCAGGCTGTGAGCCTCTGATGTAAACATGAAGTCAGAGGATATTTATGCTGAGGCTCTCTAATTACACTTCATGCTGAATTATATAAACAGGTATTCCTAAACAAACGTCTGCATGAAGAACTCACACACCGCCCGGTAATGGTATGTGAGTACCGCATGCACAGGTTCTGTATGTGTCTGCACACACGCACATGCACATGCACACGCACACACTGATGCACTTAACGTACATGGCGGTGTACAGTTTTTGCAGCCAACACTCCCACACAGCGCAGAACAGACTCAGAACATGCACAAACACACCCACATATTCACATGCAACAGAGACACACACACACACACACACACACACACACAACACACACACACCCACATATTCACATGCAACAGAGACACACACACACACACACACACACACACACACACACACCGTTGTCTTCACACTGCGTTTTAAGCCGACAACTAAGAGCCGCATTCTTGAGGTGCCAGAAGCAAAGAACATGTTTAAGTACAGCACCGGCCTGTCCATCATCTGTGTTGCATACGTTGAGCTGATGATGTTGCGTTGCTTTAGTCGTATAACATTTAACATACAGCCGTGTTTTATCCAATTTAGATATTTGCCAACATCAATGCTAAATGTTCCAAAACTAGTGCCTGAAATTTGATTTTTATTATTTATTTATAATATAATCTATTACATCCAAAAATAAACATGAACACATTTAAAGGAAGTTATTTTACAATCCCTTGTTTGGTCAGAACATGTCTGATGTGCTTTGGTGGTCAATATGTAATTGCTGCTTTTGGGAAAAGATTATTACATTTATCCTTTTTGAAAACTTAACTTGTTAATACGAAATGTATATAAGGAGACACTAAGTGACAATAATACTAACAACTACACTGGTACGCAGATCATTGTCCATTTGCTACATTAAGATCAGAGGTCAGGTTAAACTATTTAAAGGTGATGGTAGAGATTTGTGGTTTTGAGCTGGATGGATGAAACTCTGTGCAGACGTTCACGGCCCCCTCAGGATGAACTGTAAAACCTTTTTTAGTGAGCTTCTCACCTAGCTTTGTCCAATGATCGGGTTTATGACCAACAGTCTTGCCGTCATATTTGTGTGTGAAGAGAAATACAGTCAAGCAGCATGTCGATACACCAAACCCACTTCTGTCCATTAATTCACTGCTACAGCTGATCCACTGGGTCCATTAGCACTAATGAGCAGCAGCCACCTCCACACACTCAAACATTCATCCTCCCGCACAATCGCGCCGTTTAAAATGTTTCATTGGAAAAAGTATTGACGTCTAGACAAAAAGCCGTATAGTTTCAAGTAATGTTTAAAAAAAAACCAACAACAACCCACATCTCCCTTTTGTCAGAGCGGCTTTGGTTGATATGGGTTTATTATTAAAGTGCAGAATATGTTAGTAAGCAGCGTTGTGGTGAATTGAAATGGATCCACTATAACGGCAGCCTTGGGAAAGAAGACACGTAGAGAGTTGCACAAGCCTTGGACCAACTGGAACTCAAACATGATAATAGTTAACACATTTTTACAGCAGTAACCATGTGTCATTCCACCCCAGGTACTAATCTGCCCGTCTTGTCGGTGCTTTGACACTTATTGATCATAAATATCCATATGGGGCGACCTTGTCACGCTCCGCGCTTTGCAGGTTCAAGGATGAAGGGAGTGTTGGTATGTGTTCTTGACAGAAAATAATAATAATAATAATAAGTTCTGGTCGTAAAGAGTCACATTCTTGTCTCTTTGTATAAGTCGAAGATGTTGACCGAAAAACACTGGAGGACTGCGGAGTAGATGTATTCAGTGTGTATGTAGTAAACACAGTAAAGAGGTGTTTCTGTTACTTTATACATACATATATAGATATCTATATATGGGGCGGACAAAATAATGGAATACAACTTAACATAAACTGCAGCCTCCAAAGTGACAAAGTTGAATCGACCCCCTCTCTAAAACAATGTCATCAAAAACAACTTGTTGAGTTTGTAAATATGAATTGTTGCAAAGAAAACGAATGTATGAACATCTGGTCATTTAAATGTGATCAAGGGCTCAGGAAAAGATGGTTTACACTTTAGCTGCTAGATTATCAGGTTCACATGGCAGAAAATACAAATGCAGTGCAATACGAGGAGGTTAAACTACATTTCAGAAACACCTCTCACTGTAACACCATAACATACTGTATACCTCCAATCCACCGCTCCAACAAACTGCACATTAGAACCTCCCATGAAGGTCGGATGTATTGTTTTAACTAGGCGTACATGATAATACATACACGTGTAAACTATTGTAACGTTTGGGGAACATTTCTGATCAGGTGATTGATTGTACGAGGTCTGCGCCTCCCTTAGAGCTTCGTGTGTGTGTGTGTGTGTGTGTGTGTGTGTGGACATGAATGATGGTCGTTTTCTTAAAAGAAAAGCCTGAACAATGAGCAGTCTGGGAGGCTTTTATATAATTACCCATTCAAGTTATCTAGGCTTGATTTTTACATCTGTTAAACATCACGGCTGTGTTGTCTCTGGAATTCTAGACTTTTTAGCTGAACATAAAAGAGTTATTCATTTTTCCACTGCTTTCTTTTCTCCCTGTTTCTCTCTGAAGCAGCCACAGTGTAGTTCTGCTTTGCTGCCACTTCGTCTCGTTGTCTCGGCTCTTTTTAGGAAGCAGAATCGCTCTTCTGAAGCGCCTCTTGTACCCTGAACCCATACGTTACAAGTTTGACTTCCGAGATGACTTGTGAATGGACTCTTATCTTTGTCGTAAATCATTATTCTGCTGTGGAGTAACTTGTGTATCTGTAGCTCGTCTCGTCGTTACATTGGCTGTCCTAACGCCCGGCTGGTAGTGACCGGAGGACTCTGAGGTCTGTGTGAGCAGACTGGAAGCCATCTCCCCGAGCAGATGGCCATTATTAGTGACAATGAAGACTAGCCTTCAGGGCCAAATAGAATAACAGGGAGCCCATTTCCTCCTTGGCTGTGCATAATAAACCACCTATACTGCTAACAACCTCCCTCTCTCTTCATCTTCTCCTGGGAATGTATTGTGTTTCCATGGCTGTATCCAAGTTATTTCTTTCCAACCAAGAACTCTAAATTAGATCCTGTAGAGATGTAGGCGGAGAGCACATGCGCAACACACGTGACTTCTCTTATTTCAATGCGGCTTTCCCTCGAGAGAGAGTTTTATGGGCTCTTACTCGGTAAAGAAGGCTATTAACAGTCGGTTGTTGTGTTGGCCTGTGTACAGTTGACTTCAACAGTGGACAACTGTTGCACTGCACTGCACAATGGTAGTGTGTGTCCAAAGCGTCTGTCGCTGCAGCACAGTCGTCCAAAGCTTATCGAGTTTCACTTTTAAGCAGACATAAAAAAACAGGTTCTCAGTAGTGTTAATATTAACTCAGCCGACATGACGCCCAATAGGAGCTAAAATGATGTCATGACTCAAAGTTACCAAAGAAGCACTTTATCTAGGCTCAGAACATGGACTATCATGTAAACCTCTCACAGAAAACCACTTTTAGAGCATTAATCACGTGTGAATTTACAGAAAAGTAAAGTAATGCATTGGAAATAAATAAAAACATAATGGGATATGAGGTGGGTAATCTTTGGTTTGATGCCACTCTGTAACATTAAGAAGCTATAAAGAGTTTTAAAGCCACATGAGACGAGTTGCACGTCTCCAAAGAGGCCAAATGATCTGTGCCCAAACGGAAAAGTGAAATGATGTAATGTCAAAGAAAACTGTATCAGTATTGTGAGAGAAGAGGCTCATCACCGGGGAATATGACGGACGTAAACGGCAGGGGGTGATGACACGTACAGTATCAGGGACAGCAAACTGACATCTTGTCTGTCTTGTGTCTTTACAGGAACAGTAAGAAGGAGTCTGACCTTGAGGCGGCTCTGGTCAGGCTGAGGGACCTGGAGGCCCTGCTGAACTCCAAAGATGCTTCCCTCTCTACTGCCATAGGAGAGAAGCGGACCCTGGAGGCTGAGGTGAAGGACCTCAAGGCCCAGCTGGCCAAGGTAAGAACATCTTTAGTGGAATTGAAGACTTAAATGGTTGTTGTTGGCAGGAGGGGCATGTTGCAAGGGTCACAGCAAATACAAAACCCTTCGGAGAGCCTAGAGAAATGTCAGAAACATATGTTTATTTCTACTGTTGTGCATCTTTACTAATATCAGGAAGATTTTAGCTGACAGGATGTCTTTTCCGTTACATATTAGACTGCAAGTTTCATCACGATACGATGTTTTATTGATTTCTTTGGGCAATACAATATTTGCTAATATCATGAAGATTCAGATTAAATTAGATTCCTGTGATCAATATGAGACGACATCATGAAACACAATGAGGTTTTTTTATATATAACACAAAAAGCAAATGAAATAGGATTTCCAATTTCATTACTGGGTTCTTCGAGACATTTAAAATGAAAAACAATCTTTTTAATAAAAAATAGACATGTTGTTCACTATAAAGTGCCACACTTCACATGTTTAAGTGCAAATATTGACACATACCAGCCTTTGGAATTTCAAAATAAAGTCGTATCTTAAAGATGATTATATTACACATCACTTTAAATTGTGAACAGAAAACATTGTTGTCCTGTAACTGTTTAAATCAACATTCTGTTAACCCATAAAGCACTGTTTGTAATGGGGGTGAAAAATCCTTGGATGCTACCTGGTAGAAAAAGCAAGTTAGAGTTCAAAGCTGCAGTGACTGACATTTGAAGTGGAGTGCAGAAACTCCTGCTGGGAGCAGTGATTTTATGTAAACCCTCCAGGCAGCTGATTATGAATGAGGACAAGGTGGTGAGGCAGACAAGGTTGAATTCTCTGCTGTTTGTTTTGTCAATGAAGTTTAGCTCGGGACTGACGTAGATACAGTTGTGGTCCTACGCCACCTACTGGCCACACTCGGGAACTACATGTTTCATAGCTCCAACAATGCTGCACAGTGCACACCTTGGGCTGGGTTTTTTTTTTTTTTTTTTTTATATTACATGCCTCCATTAAAGAACATTTCTCTCTCCCCCTCCCTCCCAGGTGGACGGTAGCTTAGCCGATGCCAAGAGGCAGCTGCAGGATGAGATGCTGCGGAGAGTGGACGCCGAGAACCGCCTGCAGACCTTGAAGGAGCAACTGGAGTTCCAGAAGAACATCTACAACGAGGTTCCCGCTCTTCACCTTGAACCCTTCTATTTTTATTCAGCTGTCTTAAGTCATCTGTCCTACTTTTCATATTTTCCGCAGGATATTGATTCGCTTCCAACCTCCTGCTTGTTTGTTTTTGCATTTTCCCTTTAGATATGTCTCTTCTTTCTGTTTCTCACCTCTCCTTTTTAGTTTATTCCAAGTCTATTTTTATGTTTATATTGCCATAATGAACTCACAAGTTCCAATGTTCTGGTCTTAATCAAGTCCTGACCAAAATGGCAACAGATGTGTTTTCTAAATTCAAACAATGATTAGGAGTTGCTAAAGGTCACCAAGAGCTGGAGCGCTGTACTTGTAAACAAGTAATTACTGCACAGCGACTGACTAATCAAAGCAATTAAGTGTATTGACCACAACAGGTTTGTAGGTGGCGTCTAAATTGTTTATATCACCTGAAAGAAAATGAGCCAAACATCAATATAAATGGTTCCTTTCTGTGTGTGTGTGTGTGTGTGTGTAATTAACACAAGTCCACGTTAGACTAGTCACGTGACAAAGGCAAATCTAAAGTAAAAGTAAGTGCTCTTGAGACTGATGGCCATCCTGTCTGTAGGAGCTGCGTGAGTCCAAGCATCGCCACGAGTCTCGCATGGTGGAGCTGGACAGCGGGCGGCAGCAGGAGTTTGAGAGCAAGCTGGCCATCGCGTTGATCGAGATGAGAACCCAACACGAGGAGCAGCTCCAACTCTACAAGCAAGAGGTCGAGAAGACCTACAACGCTAAGGTACGTCTGGGTGCCGCAGGAGACGCAGCTCTGGCGCCACCTAGTGTCGGAAAAGAGGCCGTTACTCAGAATACTAGTTCAGCTTTGTGTTTAGACCTTTTCATCTGGATATTAATGAGTCCACAGCTCAGATAATGCATATTGATTTACACCCTTCTTACTCATCAGTGTATGAATGCCTTCTTTAGCTTGTCTCTTGCCTTTATATCTACGTTTTTATTGGAGGATTGTTGATCAACTCGACAGCGTTTTTGTCATTGAAATGTACTTGTAAATGAAGTCATCCAAAACGTTCCTTGTTTAACCTTGTATTAACCCGGTAAGAATTCTTTGGGGATGTGGGGAATTGCTATTTCTAAGTTGACTGTACCTTCTCTCCGTCTGCTAGCTGGAGAACGCCCGTCACTCAGCTGACAGGAACAGCCATCTGGTGGGAGCTGCTCACGAAGAGCTGCAGCAGACCCGTGTTCGAGTGGAAGGCATGTCAAGCCAGCTCAGCATGCTGCAGAAACAGGTACACACACACACACACACACACATGCAGTGGTTTGTTATCTGTCTGCTGGGCTTACTGGCCGCACTGCTTTGAGCACCATTGATTAATTTAACACTAAGCTTCTCCTGACTCACCGAGCAGTGTTTTGTGCTGTTACCAGTAGTGTCCAGACGGCTTAATTGGTCCTAATTGACTAACCTTTTGTATGTGTGTTCTCTGTAAATCAGCTAGCAGCGAGCGAGTCAAAGGTGCGGGAGCTGGAGGAGGCGATGTCCAGAGAGCGGGATCTGATGCGGCGGCGTCTGGAGGATAAAGAGCGGGAGGTGGCTGAAATCCGTAGTCGGCTGCTGCTGCAGCTGGAGGAGTACCAGGAGCTGCTGGACATCAAACTGGCCCTGGACATGGAGATTAATGCTTACAGGAAGCTGCTGGAGGGAGAGGAGGAGAGGTGAGATTGTTGTAAAACATAAGCTCTTATGCTCTCCGGACAATATCAATTCACACAATGGGCTCAATCGGACATTACACAGACTTTGCGGTAGCTGCAGGGTAAAGTCAGTTTAGTGTCCAGTCACATACAGCTGCACCGGGTCATGTCTAGAACATTTGAGGGTTGCACTGATTGTGTTAAAGGGGCTAAAGACACCTTGAGGCAAATGAAGGTCCACAGGTTGTTACAGGAAGAGATGAATCACTAACGAGTCAGAATACAAACGGTCATCACGCTCTCTACTCACATTTTGTATTGACTTTGACTATATTTCTTTAGAATGACTATTGTAAGTCGCTTTGGACAGAAGCGTCGACTAAATGAACTGTAATGTAATAAACTGAATGGTTTTAAGTGCATGTTTGTATAATGATTCCAGTGGTGTTAAGGCTGCAGAGGGAACTTTGTTACAGCAGTTTAGGGAAGACCCCCACGCACATAAAGAAACGTGTTTGTTTTCCAGTTTGGTGTGGAAGGACAACTTGCACAGAGCCCTGACCTCAACCCCCTCCTTGTTTTCAGTTCTACTTTGTGTCACTGCAGCCGAGAGTCAGTGTGACTTTAATTTCATCACCTGCCTGTGTCACAGGCCAGAGTCCAGTTTGCGCTACATCCAATGTAGTATAAACAGAACCGTGTGCATGTGCGGCCTCCACGCTGCTCTCTCCTGCAGTCCCACCTCGGCAGCATTTCTCAAGTTTGTAGCTCTTAAGTTTAATTATTATTTAACAGGGTAAGTTGCCCTTTTACAGCAACGCCCTGTTAACAGTTAAGTACAAAAATCCAAACCTAATAACAGGAACAGTCAGTCGGTAGATATCACAGTAAACTGAGAGTGAACAGGGTACAGGCTCGGTGAAAGCAATCGCAGGCAAATCATCTGAATCTCTTCTTCTCTCTTTCCTCAGGCTGCGTCTGTCACCCGGCACTACACCCACCTCCAAGGTCACAGTGACACGGATCTCCAGCTCAGGCCACGGCCTCAGCAGCCGTGCGGCCCACTCCACCGGCTCAACCCACAGTCAAACCAGCCGCACGCTCAAAGCTTCCGGCGCAGCCACCGCCATCGCCATCGCCACCGGCACAGCCTCCAGCAGCCGCAACTCCTCCGGCACATCCAAGAAGCGCCGCCTCAATGACAACGACAGCGAGACCTCCAGCATGGTGGGGGGCACTGTGACCAGGACTCGCATTAGTCAGAACGCCTCAGCCAGCGGCCGCATCACCGTGGACGAGGTTGACCTGGAGGGCAAGTACATCCGTCTCAGCAACAAGGCTGACGAGGTTCGTGAGTCCATCTATCAGGTGGCTTTTCAAACCCTTTGAATGGTTTAATACTGCATCGTGTATACTGATGTATAGACTGGCTACATAATAATAATAATAATAATAATAATAATAATAATAATAATAATAATAATAATAATACGTAGCTAAACATGTTTTGATAATTGAATCAATGAATGCTTAAGATGAGCATTCTGGCAGGACTCGTGATGGCAGTCTATGTATTCATAAAGGATCGGTGTAATGATCTGTAGCTTCTTCCAACGTCTTCAAGATTTACAGGCCAAACTGAATTTTTCGTTTCTTCAAATTGTCTGTCCAATCCTTCATCTCTCTTCCCGTTGCTCTCTTGTAGGACCAATCTCTGGGCAACTGGCAGGTGAAGAGACAAGTAGGTAATGCCAACCCCATCATCTACAAGTTCCCCCACAAGTTCATCCTGAAGGCCGGAGGAACTGTCACTGTAAGTTACGCCGAGCTTTCTAGATTTGTCCTGTTTGTTGATCTTTAATTGACTATAAACATACTTTTTTTATTTATTTTTTAATCACTGGTTGTACTGGGGGCTGGGGAGTAGGTCCCCAGTTTGTTTGTATTGTGTGCATGCGGGTGACACGATACACCTGCCAGGGTTGTTTTTTAGGAGAACTACAAGGCACCTGTTTCTTGTTTTTCTATATGTCCGCAGCAGCTTATTAATTATTTGTTAGGTTCATGATCTCTTGCAAACTCTAACCTTTTGTAGGTCTGGGCTGCAGCTGGTGGTGGAACCCACAATCCCCCCTCTGACCTGGTGTGGAAGAACCAGAACTCCTGGGGCACCGGCGACCTCCTGCAGACGATCCTCATAAGCGCCAACGGAGAGGTCCGACTTCACCTCTATTTATTTGAGCTCGTCTTCTGTTTCTGTTTAACTGCAGTGACTAAATGATTGTCACTTTATTCACCATCAGGAAATGGCCATGAGGAAAGTGACGCGCACCCTGTTCCACGAGGATGAAGACGATGATATGGTAAGTACCTCTTCTGTTAATGCAACTCCTGCAGCATCTCCCAGTTGAGCAGCAGTGTTAAGTAACTCTCCCTGTTGTGTGTGTCGCCCCCTGCAGGGAGCTCACAGCACGAGCGGCGGAGACAACGAGTACAACCTGCGGAGCCGCACTGTGATCTGCGACTCCTGCGGGCAGACGGCGGACCGCTCAGGTGGTTGCAGCGGCGGGGGTCTACCTGAAGGCCTCGTGGGACATTCCCTCTTCATGGGGACCAACGAGCCCAGACAGGTACTGCCCAAAAGTGTTACAACATAAACAGTAATTACACGGCATAAAGCAGAACAGCACTGTACTATGAGAGGTTTAGATTTTATCAGCGGTTAAAGTCGTTTGTGAAATTACGGCAAAAAGGTTTAGAAGAATCTGAAACGGAGTTTTGGGCCTCGTGTGTTTCCGTCTGATCCTGGAAATATCTGCTCCATTTATAACTGGAAACTATATTCTCCATTTATGTTGTATGCATACTTGTTGACAAATATTTAATTCTTGCACGTTCAGCCGACCGGCTGTGCACTGCGTTGGCTACACCAGCTATTAATTGTAATAAATGAATTGGAAGTGTACAAATTGTATTTCTATATAATTAGTATTGAATTACATACATACTCAGATGATTTTCACCATATTATTAGAAAATTGCGGATCTGTAAAACAAAGTAAAATTGTGATTTACTATTTTTCTTTTATTTGTTAATATCCTTGTACTCGTGTTATTTCCTCCACATTTGACCCGGCACTGTGTCACTTCCTCCTTCAGGGCCGTGCCAAGCCGGAGAACTGCTCCATCATGTAAAAGCACCTCACCTGAACCACCACCTCCTGCAGCCCACAAAGGAGAATTATTATTATGTTCTACCTTTTTGGGTTGTTATTATTGAGTTGTTGTTTTTTTTTTAATATGATCTCATTTTTTGTATTCAGATTAATCTGCAGGTTAGGATTTGCTTTGAGGTTTCTGGGCAGAGGGCACAGGATTTTCATATTCAGCTTTAGTTTGTTTATTCAAGTTATGTTATTGCATGTGTGCTGCGCTAATGCTTGTCCTGCTCTTCTTCTCACATGCACGCTCGCGCTCGCGCACGCACACGCACAGAGCTCCATTGACCAGTGCTTGCGTTTCGACGCGAGCCTGGGTTTCACATTGAACCATGCCGTCAGGAATAAGTCCGAGCCATACAGACGATAGGAAAATGAATCCTGTGGGGTTTGTTTGATCCCATCAAATTGATTAAAATCTTTATTTTAAGATGTTTTTGATGTTTACAATTAAATTTTTTGGAATAGTAGTGTGCTATCTTTATATGCTATAGAGAAATGACATTAACTTTTGTTTTTGTCTTTTCATAAATTATGTTGGAAAACTTTCCAAAGAAAGCCGAAGTACTGTAAGCTCAGGGTCAGCAGGTTTTTGTTTTTTTTAGCTTTATACAAACATGTCGTAGTACATTTTCTATGTGGCTGTAGATCATGTGGTTGGGCTGCTATGGTGCACATGGAGAAAATATTTCTGCAATTCACAGCTCAACTCCAGAGATGCATTTGGTCGGACGTGTGTGGAAATAAAGAATTATTGTTTGCTGGATAAGTTAAATGTGCATCTCAGTTTGATGTACATTTAATTATGTTGCCTTATTAATCCAAAGATGTTTTGTCATGATGGGAACATGTAGGTTTTCTACCTGGGGAAATATCAGGAATGGGTACTATGTTTTAAAGTCTTTACTGGTGCCATATATACAGTATATATTTGTAGGTGTTCTGGGCTTATTCAACCAAATGAACATTGTTGTAATAGAAAGCTGTTGCTGCTATTTACAGAGTGCAACAGTAGTTTTTTGGAAACATAGTAACATGAATTTCTTCAGATAAAAAAACAACAAATGTGCCTTTTTTTACGGGACGGAAAACAACATCTCTGTTCTTCGGGGCTCACGTCAGTCTGTCAGCTGTCCGAGTTGTGTTGCTCCTAGAAACTGGTCAAAAGGGCTTTTTTTTCGTTTCCTCTTAAGCTTTCTGGCTTTGCATGATTTTGGGATCTGAGCAGGCTTGAGGGGTTTCTATACTTTGTGACTTTGGCTTCATGCATTGCTTTTATTGAGGGCCTTGCCAAATACGCGCAGCAGGTAGATTTGTACTGTTGTCTGGCAGCTTAAGTCATTAAAACTCAAGTGAAAAGCATTTACGGAAAATACTTGATGGCTCTTTTGATGTTTTGTTTTGTATTTTTCTTAATATGTTATTTGTGCCGCATTGAATATTTTTTTTCTTTTAGTAGATATCTGGTTTTGTAACTATATCCCCAAAGTGCCTTAAAAAGTCCATAACAATCGTTTAAAGACGTGACCTGCACCAAAGATGGCACAGTTTTATAATTAACAAAGACATGGTAGTTATCTCATATGTGCATGTAAATATGAGACATGATTACTGTATGCAATTGTGAAATATATGCAACTATTGGCTGAATCATCGCAGTCAGAAAGATAATTTAAAGGGTGTGTTCAGGGTTTTTCAGAGGCCTGTCTGACAGATTATAAACCAAAGAAACTGTAAATCGCTTGTTTTAGTGTTTTCTTAAACAGACGGCTGCTCTTTAACATTAACATGCAATGTTGGTTCAACTTAATGAAGAACCAAGACACTAACAAAAGCAGATTCAAACCACAGATGTGCTTTATGTGACAGTCTTGAAAGGCCTTTGTGAAGCCCTGAACCCTCCCCGTTAGTCTTCATCGAAGGCTTATGAATCTTTCAAAGGACTTGAAGATTTAAAAATGTTACCGAAAGGGATTTCTTGTGAGCCTTTAATGCCAAAGTTGTTACTAGCTTGAAGTAGGATTTTATAACGATGCTGTCAACATTATGGAACAAATTCAGTCCATGAAATAATATTTGTTTTTTTGCTTTTCTAAAATAATGCTGAGTAAAATAAAACATTTTCCCAGTGACTGACTGTTGTAGTTATTTCCTTGATACAGAATTGTCATTCAACACCACTGATGAGAAGTGCAGCCATTTTTATTTACATTATACACACATGTTCCCATGGTTACATTCAAAAATATATTTCCATATGTAGAAAAAGCTGCGACTACCCAAAACTATAGCATTTAAAGCACAATGTACATTCTTTCTGGTACACAAGGTTTCTATTATCTAGTTGATAAAACAATTAACTTCATTTGATACAAACGCATAGCATTTAAACATATTTAGAGGCAACACAAGACAACTTTAAATTGGAGTACTCTTAAATGAGACTTTGTATTTTGGGTGAACCGGCCCTTTAAATACCACAAAGACGACAGTTGCTGTTGGACACTATTGACATTCATAATGCTGCTTAGAGTTGGCTTGTAATTTCCCGTTTGCTGGTTTATTTTTTCCACAACATAAACAGCGTATGTGCTTACGCCAAACTTTTGGCATCTATTTGTGAGCAAATGTGTGTTCTCTTCGGTCACAAACCCCTTAAAACATCTTACAATAGGGCTGTTCTTCCACATAACTGTGACTAACAATATATTTACAAAGTGTTCATCTGACAGCAGCAATAAGTGAGCCACCATTGTTTAAACGGGGGACACAGAAGATGTGGGTTTCTATAAAAATGCTGTTCATCTCGGCAACAAGACTTTGTTGATGAAACAACCTGAATTCTCCAGATTCCTAAAACCTGAATATCAGAAATAAAAACATTGTTTAATAATGTGTCTCAGACGAGAGACTGGCAGTATCTTTGCTGTACAAAACAAACGCGTATCAGAGGACATCTTTTAAAAGGTCCTTGCTTTTCTTGAGGTTGTTGAGGTTTTAACAATGAACAAATCAAAAGAAAGTCCAGCTATGATTAGTTCCTCCAAAGCTGCCTGATCAAAAAACTTTGGATTTTCAAAACGTAATAAATCAAAATTTAACAAAAAAAAGCTAAATAAAAACTTAAAACGTCTTCATAGTCGTTTTTGATGATTAAGATAAAAGGGGCTTTTTTTTGAACATGCACACCAGCTGATCAGTAGCAAGCAAGACGTGTGGGGAACTTGAATTACAGCATGTTTAGATGACTTCAAACACACACGTTCCCAAGTTGCTTCTTTTAGCCGTGAAGTCTTCTGGTGCGTTTCTCCCGTGGGAGGTGAATGAAGCTGAAGCCCCGCTGGCGTCGCCACAGTCCAGCCTTCCTCACCGCAGCCCGCTGGCTCCCCAGTCTGGATGACAAGTCTGTCACGGTGAAGCAAGTACCACTTTCGCCCACAGAGGGGCAGTGTGGGGTAGGGGGGGGGGCATCCACAGTAAACAATAGTTCCTCAGTGGGACGGATGCCTCGGCGCTGCTCTGTGGGTGGTCTGCAGCTCTGATCGTCAGACAAGAGCGTAAAAGTGTTTGCCCTTTCTTTGTGAGCACAGACCTGAAATCATCCCTAAAGTGAGGAGGGGGGAAACTTGCTCTGCTGCTGTGACTGTCACTGAGTTGTTCTCCTGGGGGAGGGGGGTCGGCGGACAGGTGGAAGGTCGTAGTGTCCCGGGATGTGGCTGTTCACGGGGAGGTCGTAGTGGCTCTGGGGGTCCTCGTGTGGAGCGTGACCGAGGGAACTCTGGCGCTCTGGGGGGGGGGGGGGGAAGAGATGAACACACTGAGATAAAAAGACACTATGTGTGGTGCTCTTGTCTTGCAGTCGAGGTAATCTGATTTATAATATAATCAGCACACGACACTCTGTCCTTTTTTGACCCTCGCTTCAGATAAGAAAACAACTGGGGGGGGGGAAATGGAGAACATCTGATGTCGTGTGTACAGAACGGATCAACATCTTCAACTCGTACGCACTAAACACACAATGCACACTTAATGTTTTGTAAATGCCACATCTGCTGATCATCTTTTATATATTTTGGTTTAGTGAAAATGTTGACTTAAATTGTCAGAAATTGGTTTGATTATTTTTCTTCCTGGCAAATACAGAACACCTTTTTTAAAGTAATGAATATATTAAAACTATATTTTGTGGGTAAAGTATTCCTTTAATATATATATATACATGAATGTCTTCTGCTTCCAGTAGATTGAGTGTAAATAACAGTTATTGATGGAGGGGAGTGCTTTTCATCACACACATTGTTACAGAATCCAGGATCCAAAATGGTGATATTCTACGTCACTAGAGGAAAAAGACACATATGGAGCAAATATTTCCATTAATCAAAGTATTTGTTTCTCCTAACCTACGATAACACATGCTGCCCATCAGTATTTATTAGTCTGACTTCATGTTGATGTATTTCTGGTGCTGGACTAACAAAAGAACATCCTCTCTCTTCCTCTTCCCTGTAAACATTCATCAGGCTCCACCTTCAGGAAGCCTTTATTGTTTGGTTTTTGACTGTTGGTTTAGACTAAATTAACATTGTGATGGACATCTTTTACATTGTTCTGACATGTTATAAACCAAATGATTAATCAGCAGATGAAATTGCAAAAATAATCGTTGTTTGTATCTCTACAGGAGCTACTCAATAAAGTTACGATTTAAAATCTCAAATCAAACTCCACAGGACGATGTGTTCACTTTTGTGTTGTTGCACTTCTTGTCGTCTCCTTTAAATTATTTCCCATGATACTTTAATATCTTTCTGCTGACTCTTCCTAACAACCTGAATGTTTTCTTGTAATACTGATGACAGATGGTAGATTTGATTTCAAAGTCACACTGGTTGAAAAGCAAAAAGAAGAAGAACAGTAAAAAAACGTGAATATCATCTTTTTTTGTGACGTAAAACTCATCAGTACGTTTTCTAAGGACGTCTAAAGTGACGCTCACCTCTGCGTAAAGTGGTCGTGTTGAACGGTGGCGGAGTGATCTCAGTGTACGCTCGCTCTCGGGGCACGGCTGACTTCATCTCCATGTAGCTGCACTCCTGGGGGCAGAAGGGCAGGCCCGGCAGGATCTTTGATGGTGGCGTAAGGATTTTCGCTGTTCAGAGAGCTGCTGCTCACCGCCACCGCGTCCTTCAGCTCTGTCACTGCAAAGGTCGCAAAGAAAGGGAAGTTAAAACACATCTGAAGTACATGTGGAGAGTCAGAAACATGTGGCACAACAGCAGGATCGACGTCAGTGTATAGTCTGTACACTTTACCATAGAAAATGCTAATGTGCGCTAGTATTCAATAACATTAGTTATATGTAGAATCCTGCTGATGTAGTTTTGGTATTCATACTTCTCGTAGGTCATTGGAGAGGAGAAAAGGGTGAAAATAGGCTGATGAACTACCTTTGTTGTAATATTTTCCAAGGCTGGCACTGTAGCTGTAGCTGCGATCAATTCCAAAAGCTCCTGTAAACAATAAAAGAAAAATCTGCCGTCTTCATTTTCATTTATGACAAACTAATCAAAATCATCTGCTTTGGAACTTTACAAAATCAAAACCATGTGTGCTAATGCTGGCAATGCAACTACATCTTTTTATGAAGTCTTTACTGTTTTTAATAGTCTCAAATCAAAAGAGCATTGTTGACTTAAACTATTTTTAATGCTATTATTTACATCAACACTGATTATTGTACTGTAAATGCTCTTATTCGGTCTCATTGTTAGGTTTTTGCTGTGAAGCACTTTGGGCTGCAAGGTGCTATACGAATAAAGTTTATTATTATTAAAGGAAATGTGTTGGTCCATAAACTTTGGTGTATAAAAAATAAGTTTTCTCCTCAGCTGCATGAATTTACACTCCGGTGATGTTGTTACATCTGGGGTTTACAGGTATCTTTGAATGATTATGTTATTGTTTATTGGACACTAAGAACCTCCACTGACACTCGGAATATGGAAACACTTGTAGGTGCGTTAGCAGAAGATTATATTAGCAGTAAAGTGAAGGTTTTACAGATTATGTTTTATGTAGCTGTGGTCAGGAGGTCAGCAAAGCAACTCTTTACGTTTATTAGCTTGTAAATGTTAATCCACTCATTTCACCGCTGCAGGTCCATCTGCATTAATGTCTCCTCTAAATGGATGAAGTGTCTGTTCCTGAATGTGAATCACACAGTGGAGAGTCACCCTGACGGACCTGAGTCTTTGCGAGGCTCGTGGTGTTTCCAGTCTGCAGGAAGTGTGGCGTTGCTCTCAACCCCAAACAGGCCCCGCCTCTCCCTCTCCATGTTTTTCACACTGCAGAACAGCTGGTTATTGGTGTTCTGTGTGACAGACAGAACAGTAAACCATTAAGAAATGCAAAAAAACAAATGTACCAAGTTAAAATAAGCCTTTGACACAAAAGCTAAAGAGCTTTGACTTACTGGGTGAGCGTTACGGTTTATGATTTCATGGCCCTGAAAACGTTGCCAGCTGTAGTTGACAAATAACATTTCTCCCAGTGCTGCACGACTGTTGATCTGAAAACTGCCTAAAGTCTGAGATCACTGCACTGATGTAACAGAGGTGACGCTCACCTTGATGGTGCGGTCGTGGTTGTTGGGGAGGTGTGGCAGTGGAGGCCTGTTCTGGCTCAGTGTGTGGTAGCTGGGGTTGGAGTAGTAGTGGTGGTAACTGTGAGGAACATCTGTAAAGCCAAAACAAACACATGACACATCACGTCTGCTGCAATTAAATTACCTCAAGGTCAATAAAATGCATCGCCGCGGAACACAACAGTGGGATATAAAACCACATTATGATCTAGAAAACATAAAAATATGATGATGATTTTATTTATTTCTAGATTTTACCTAGAAGGTACTACATGGCGTCATATTTCACTCTTTTGCAAGCATATCAATTACCATTTATCATCAATTTAAAATGAATAACTCATTAAATAGCACCATGCTTTTGCAAAAAAAGCGTCAGCAATGAGATTTATATGAATTTTGATCCAAAGTTTGAGAAACATAAGCTCTAAAAATATCACAATTGAATGAAGGAAGAGACACGAGGACAGAGGAGTCGAGACGACAGGCATTTAACAAAAAGCAATGTGACGAGTGGCACAGCTGCATCGTCTGTCCATTGTTTTGTTATACTGCTGTATTTTATGATCTCTGTCGGATGTAAACTTCTATATATACTTTTAATTCAATTCACTCCTTAAGATGCATTTTAGGATTTGGAGTGCTGAGATCGATTTCCGGGTCACACACACACCGGAGGTTTGAGGATCGCACAAAATCGATAAATGGTGGAGGGTCAGGGTCTCCTGGTTTGGTTGCTTTGTTTTGTCTTTTCTTTTAGCAACATCTTCACACACACACACACATACCTCTCCCCCTGGCACTCACATACACCACAGATGTTACTGATTGTTCACATCTACATTCATTTGTTTTGTAAATACTATTATTTCATCAATTGTTTCATTTTGAACCTCCACCCTTTTGTGTATTTTACTTCTTTTGTCTTAACTGCGAGCCAAGAAAGAAAAAAAAAGGTATTTTGGGAAACATTGGAAATGCTGCTTTTCCTCTGCTGGAGGGGCGTGTCTGTGTTCGACAGCAGCTGGCAGGTGGAGCTCAGCAGTTAAAGGAGAGAACAGATTTGGCTGACCTCGAGTTTGGCAACCAATGGAATAAACAACCTATCTGTATATAAAATGTTCAAACAGTCTCCACCTCGACCCTCTACAACTAAAACGCTACTTCCACATTGATGTACCAGTAATAATAATATGTATTATCAGTACATTTAGTTGATAATACTTCTTCATTTTACTAAAGTAGGATTTTAAACACAGAACTTTTGTTTGTAACGGAGCATTTTTAATAAGGATGCTTCCACAGTATCCAGTATATGACATTGACATACCTGGAACGGCGTATTCAGAGTTGACTGTGCGGCTGGTGGAGAAGGACACGGTCGGCGTGTTGTTCTGCTTGTCCTTCTGCCTGCGGCGGTAGAGGAGCAGCAGAGCCAGCAGCAGGACCACCAGGAGGACGAGCACGACGATGCCGCCGATGGCTCCCCACGACTCCCGCTCACCAGGAGGAAGGGGAACCATGACGCTCCCTGACTGCACAGACGACTCTGTCAAACAGGAAGTGGAAACGAGAAATCAAGTACGGCAGCTTTCATTAACTTTCCAGGTCAGAGATGGAACAAGGACAGCCATGACATGAAGTAGTTATCCTTTCAGTCAGTGTGTTTGCTCCTTTATTCATGGGGAAACCTGTTTGCATCTATACCTTGTTTACACTCATCTCCTTCACTTTCACAGACACAGTCTCCCGTGTGTCGGTCACAGATGAGGTTGGTCGGACAGGAGCAGGTCTGAGTGCAGAACGAACCAAAACGACCTGAACTACACGCTGGAAAACACAAAGCATCCACGTATTACACACATGTAACGCACTGAGGCAAAGATAATAATGCTCCACTTGTGTGGTCAAACGTCACCTGATTTGTGACAAATAGTGGAAGAGGGTGTAAGGAGTACAACTTGTTTCTTAATATTTTTAATTAATCTAAGTAACTGTAGAGCTCATCGATTAATCTACAACAATCTTAAAAATCAATTCATTGTTTCAGCCATTTCATCGTCTCCTCCAATGTGAGGATGTGCTGCTCATATTATAGTATAGGATAATAACCTCAATATATTTGCAAGCCCTTTTAAAATATATCAGCTTGGGCTGTGGGAAGTTTAAAGCAGAATGTTTCATCTGTTAAACAGATTGTACAGAGAAAAGAATCAGCAGATTGATCGAGGATAAAAAAAGTTACAACAATAACGCTGCATTGCATGACATCTGTCAATATCTTGGTGATAACACGCTTTTGCGCCATTTATACCAGTAAGTTAATAACACTAAAGGTCCCTCTACGATGTGGTGTTGTGACTGATGCAGGTGTACTCTTCTAGCTGCTCTATGAAGATGCACTCACGTATGGAGCAGTCAGTGGCAGTCCAGCCGGGCAAACATTCACAGTGACCATCCCGGTGGTCGCACGTAGAGTTGTTTGCACAGTTAACACAAACGTCAGCGCACTGTTTGCCGTAGTAGCCGTCTGGACAAACTGTAAAACACACAATGTCATGTATAAAATTACCTGCACGAGACTATATTGAGATTGAATGTAGGAGATTTCTGTAACATCTAATGTGCATATGTATTAAATGAGTTTGGAGGATTTGCACATTGGTTTCTAATTATTAGCGCCAACCTTGATCACAGTTGGGTCCGGTGTGTCCAGGTAGGCAGTCACACTCTCCTGTCACATGGTGGCAGCGGTACGACTGGCCACAGGATGGGCATGACATGCTGCACTGGTCACCATACATACCAGCTCTGCATTCTGGGAAACAAAAGGATAACGAGTGAGCCGTGACAGTCAACCCAGCACACTTTGATGTGATCTTTGAAACAACACTCACTGTTCTGACAGGTGACTCCCCAGTAACCTGGGCGGCACACACACGCTCCAGTTTCCCTCATGCACGTGTCACTGTTGGGGCAATGCTTGAAACAGGTCTGGTTACAGTGGCGCCCCCACAGGCCCTCTGAACATGGCTCACTGCAGCGAGAACCTTGAGGGGAAGAAATGGAGAATGGATGAAAGATGCAGTCCAGTAAGAAGAACTCATATCATAGGAAAATTGGCAATAACACAATGGATATATTCTCCATCCAAATAGAAGTCCTGCATTCATAAATGTACTCTAATAGGAGTAACAAAATGTAACAAAATGTATTCAACCATCAAAAGGAAACATAGTCAATGTGTAGAAAGGTTCCTTAATAATATGTAAGTGCATTTCTCAGTCCATTAACTTCGTGTAAACTGACTGATGTATAGCAAAGACATTGGTTTCCATTCATTTTATAACTGTATGAAAATCAATTTGCAGAGACTTGGTTCATAATTAAGACAAAAGTAATTAAGTTAACTTATAATCACAGGGTAGTTGCTAGCTAAGACTGTTTTAAATACTTCCCTGGACTTTAGAATTTTAAGGTACTTGTACTATCGTTGAGTATTTCCATTGTATGCTACATTTAAAGAAATATTTGCCATAAAGTAAAACATGAATATATCTGTAGCTTCCAGCATAGTCTGTTGGTGTGTGCTGTTGGACCAGACTTATCTGTGGTACCAAAGCCAAGGCAGCGATACAAGAAGGACGTCATCACTTACCCCACCAACCTGGCAGACAGCGGCACTCCCCGGTGGTTGCTTGGCAGGACATCGGCATGAACACAATCACACCTCTTCAGGCAGCCTGGCCCAAACGTGCCCATCTGCACATGTGAGCAAATGCCAACGGGCAAAGAATTGTCAGGGGAATCTCTTCAACATTCGGCCAGCTCAGTGAGAGTCAGACAAAATACTACACTGGCAATGTGTCGCTGTATAGACAGCCTGGTGGGTTGGCATGGCAGAGGCAGGAGGGGCGCACGTCCAACACACAGATTAAAGCATACAGAGGGTGAAGTAAGGGATGAAAAGCTGGACAACATTTCTACAGACTGTCCAACATGTTCCAGATAATTATCACACTTATGATTTGTGTATTATGTGTTAACAAAGATAGCGGTCCACTCAGCTCGACATAGTATGCACTTATAGTGAATCATTCTTATCTTCTATAGTCAGTGTTATTCTACAAAGGGGCATGTGTTCTCATGCAATGCTGTGGCTTGAGTCCAGGACATTTTCTGTTGCTTGGGGAGACAAACAGAGAAGACGTTTCACACGTTAAAACTGATCTTTTCATTAAAACATTGCACCTTCATTTTTATTTTGCACCTCCATTTGTTATTCCTTTATTTGATTTGTTTTAATTAAATTTTAGTACGCATGTATATAAAGCATATTTATTTCACCTACTTTTTTATTTGCAGATTACCCATTTTTGACTGACAAACATCTTTATGAGCTAAATTCTTGATATACTGTAGTGTACATCAAAGTGAGGCAAGCTTCAGGAAATAACACAGATTCAAGGATGCTTTTAATGTTTTAATATCCAGGTATTTACCGGGCACGGTTGGTCACAGCGCGCCCCCTGCCAACCGGCTGTGCAGACGCAGGATCCATCTGCAGGATTACATTTTGCCCTGTTGGCGCAATGGCAGGTGGCGTTGCATCCTGGGCCCCAGGTTCTCTCAGAGCAGGGGGTGGAGCAGTACGGGCCACGCCAGCCTGCGGACAGACGAAGGACCGTCAACCAATGTCTCATAGAAAGTTATTCCACCAATTGTGATGCAGTCATGCGTTCATCAGTGTGTCAATAGGTCAAGAATTGACTGTCAAGCAATCAAACACTTCCTCTTTAACAGTGACGAGGTATTTGTGAACGCTTTTTACCCTCTTTGCAGAAGCAAGCCCCGTCAATTGGCGAGCAGTCGACAAAGTTTTCACAGGAGCACTTCAGGGAGCAGTTCTTGCCGTAGGTGCCACTTTTACACAGACTCTCACAGTGAGCCCCCTGCAATAATACAATATATTAACGTCAACAATAAATCTAGAAGGCAGATAACAAATACATTCTAATTGCTTCACAAAGGTCATTTATTAATTCTTCCACTGACTAACTCAATCACAGCTAAACTCCACCACTCACCTTATACCCGGGGGCACACTGGCATTGTCCGGTGGCACTATCACACACCCCTCCATTCACACACAGACACGGCTCCAGGCAGCCATGACCGTAGAAACCGTGAGCGCAGGTCTCGTTACAGAACAGTCCTGCCCACCCTGGGTGGCATGTGCATTCTCCTTTCATTGGGTGGCAGCTGGACAAAGAAAATAGAAGTAAATAAGATGAAATCGCTACAAAAATCATGGAAACAGTGAGAAAGTGCTGAGCCTAGTGGGGAGCAGCACTGATAATTGTTGATTGATTTGGTCTTTTTGTCCCATTTTCTGTCTGTCAGCGGGAATACGAACACTACTGACCCGGTTTTCATGAAACTTGGTGGAAGGGTGTAACATGGACAAGGAAGAACCCATTAAATAACGGTACAAATCACGGGGCAGATACTAAATACTTTTCACTTTCATTAACATTGCGAAGGGCGTTTGGCCTCGGTGTTTAGTGTGTATTCACTTCTATGATATATTCTTTTATTGATAGGGCTACTTCCATTTTTGAGTGAAACAATCTCATTGGTTGAAAAATCATCTCAACTGGTGAAACTGAAAGAATCTGAAGAATATCACTGTAGTTGAGCTAATTAGCAAACATGAACAACCACACAGGTGTTTCCAATGCTTCTGGTTGATTAGGTGATTAGTTGCACCACAGGTGCAACAGGAGAGCGAGGGCGATGTCAATCAAGCACAGTCTGCACACGCCCACACAGTCCTGACAGGAGATCTAATCAGGTCAAATTGAAAACACCTGTGTGGGTTTAACATGGGTGTTGAACTACTCAGCCTCAGGAAAGCAAAGCGAAACCAGGTACGAGCTGAGGTAGCGTCATTATTATGAACCCTAACTGACTAAAAAGAACTTCCATTCCAACTATTAGCCAATAAGCTAAACCAGCCTGCTGACCTTCAGTATGATGAAGGAATGGAAATCTTGACCAGATGAATTGTTTTCCAGTTACCAGGTAGCTAATGTTATCCCTGTCCATTGCAAAACATTGCTGCTGTCCCATTAACTTGCCCAAAATGGTGTTTCTTTGACTCCAGTCACTGAGGTTTTGCTCGACCAAATTAGATTATTTCTTACTCCCAGAGCAGCGCTGCCTCAGAGAAATGTTTGAATAGCTTCTTCTGACAACATCCACTCACCTGAGTGTGTGTTTGTCCTGGCAGAGGCAAGTGCGTTCACAGTGCATGCCGTATTTGCCGTGTGCACACATCCTGTCCCTGCAGTGTGGACCACTGAAGCCCGGCTCGCACAGGCAGCCTCCATCGATGTTGTAGCAGCGTGCGCCGTTAGCACAGTCACACACTCCTTTACAGTCCTGACCATAAGTGCCTGCAGCACATTCTTCATTACACCTGAGGGCAGTAACACAGTAGTTCATATAGAAACACAGCAGAGCTGGAAAAAATGGAAAGTAATGCACACGTCTGATGTTACTCCGCACATGAACCACAAACCAAATTTAAACTTCCATTTTATATTGTGGTGAGTCAGTCTTGATGTTAGCCAAAGCTTTACTTGGTTGAGTCTGTTAAATTATTCTATTTGACATAAAATCTGCAATGGTTGACAGTTCAGTGACTACAAATCATGCAATCAGACCTCAGTTAACTGTTCACCACAGGGGACATCTTAACCAACCCAGCCTGGCTGTGATGTTACCAAAGGACATCAAGTGTATGAGGAAGACGCAATACTGAACAAAGGTTTCTTAGGCTTTCAATTGCAGTCTTAAAGGGGACATATCATGAAAAACTCACTATTCAGTGCTTGTTCACATGCATTTGGTTATCTGGAGTGCCAACCAACCCACAAACTGTGCTGAAAACGTGGGATTCAACAAACCATTCTGATGTGGCTTCCCTTTCCTATGTCACATGCAGGCTCAGTAGAATATAGCGTCCCGATCTAAGTTATCTACCTACGTCGTGAGAACTACCTTTGCAATTCTTCTCACAAGCCAATCAGAGCAGACTGGGCTTTTTCTGTAGGGGGGGCTCAGACTGACAGACGCTAATGCAGAGCCTTTCAGCCAGAGAGTGAATACACGTATATTTAGATGCAGTATGAGAAGAATGTTGTTGTTTTACATTAAAGTACGTAAACATGTTCTTGTAGTAACCCAAAATAAAAAGTATGAACCTGAAAATGAACACAATATGTCCCCTTTAAAACTATCTTTGTGTTTTGGTTCTTCACTTGCAAAAGGTCCTGTGCACAGTAACAGTCAAAAGCAGCCTTATAAATCACATACACACCTGTTACCAGTGAAACCTTTAGCACACTGGCACTGCCCAGTTTCGGGGTCACACTTGCCCCTGTTGTGGCAGACGCACTCATCAGCACAGTTTTGTCCAAAGCTCCCCTCTGAACATCGCTGCGTGCAAACTGCACCCTGCAGAGTAACGAGGGAGAAAACATTGAGGCAGAAAGAAAAGCCAAGTAAACGCAGATGCATCATTGCAAAACTGGAATGAGACACCAACATCGCAACTTTACAATTTACGATTACTCAGAAAACAATCGTAGTTTTCTCTCTGGGTTTACAATCATTCATTCAAAGTCTGGCAAACTCCACGGATAACAAAGTTTAGTGTCAGTGCAAGCTTTAAAACGTACCGTCCATCCAGGTGGGCAATCGCAGATCCCTTTGCCTTTACAGATGCCACCGTTCTGGCAGGGGCATCGCGCCTGGCATTTCCTGGGACACGCTTTCTCACAGCTGGGGGGGGGGGGGGGAGAGGATGGAGCCGATGCTTAATAACCGTTTAATGGACCACTAGAGTCAGAAACACTCTGTGTGTCCTCCAGGGACATTCCTGACGATTTAAGTAAATGTTTTCTTCTACTCCATTACAATTTTTAAAAGGCAACTATTGTACTTTTCACTGTTAACTGATAACTTTAGTCACTGATTCAGATTAATAATCTAAAATATAATAAATTAAATAAATTGTGCTTTATAAAAAAAAGAATATCGCAGGGAAAATTCCCCGTATGTAAAGTAATTAATAAATGTCCCAACTTTACCATCTGCACACATTAATTAATCAATAATACAATATTATAATGTCCTTTATTCACAAATGGGCCATTCTGCAATTCTTTTTTACTTAAAAGTAATCTCAAAGATTTTTATTTAAGTAAATGTTAAGTGGTGATTGAGTCTATAGCTCACTGAGAATAAGAGACATATCTGAGTGCTACTGAAATCCATTAAATCTAGAGCAATTCTATACAAACATAATTACCTTTTTATATCGACAGCATTTAACAATTAATACAAACAAATAAAACATTTATATTCTCCTAAACTACTCTGAAGAAAAGCACTCAAAGGAGAGAACAATAAAAACAAATAGCTCCGTGATGAACAACAACTTTACGGCAGCGCAGTTGAAATGCGTCTTCAAGTAATCGGATTACTTGGCTGAAACTACCTGTTGTAGAACTCAATGTTGGGATATTATATTTTCTAATACACCCTTGAGGTGAAATTATATCGACAGACTTTTAAAAAAAACACAATTCATCAAGGAGCTTAATCCAATAATGATTGTTGCCAAGTGATGTGTGCACACGGGCAGTACAAGAGTTTCCACTCATATTTAGTGCAGGGGCATCTAACACAGGGCGTAACAGATGACTCATTACAGTGAAGTACACCAGGGGCTTTTTTCCATCTTAAAATTAAGTTGTGGAAACAAATAACTCGGTAAGAGCTGACAAATCTGTGTCTGACAGACCTCCTGAGAAAATGAAGATAATGAAGTCAAGTGTAATGAGGTATCAACTGTCTCCTAAATGAAATAATTACCGCTACATAATTCTAAAAATGGCTCGTAGACATGCCATGAGACATTCGTGGCAATTCATTGTCACTGAGCTCGAAGCAACATGTCTGTTGACTCTTAGTCTTGTTGACAGATAACTTATTTATGTGTTTGTAAACCTGCTTGCTTCAAATTGCTCCCTGATTGACGAATAAGTATTTTGACTTTAACATAAAATAATCCGTATATATAATCTAAATTTCAGAAATATTAAAACTGAAGATGGAAATGATTCCAAAATACTACATTTATTTTTGGAGTAAAAGAAAAACAGAATGTAAACGTTAAAACGATGTTCAATGTTGGTCCCTATCTCCCTGATCAATACAGTGTTTTGTTATTATGCAATGCTCTTTTTATTTATATTTGTTTGTGTGCACTTACAAAGTCCCAGTGAATTGGTCCCGACATAAACATTCTCCCGTTGCTTTATCGCAGGACCCTCCGGTGCCACACTTGCACCTCTGCAGACAGCCCTTCCCGAAGGTGCCTGCTGGACAGGACTCCTCGCAGTAGCGTCCTATGAACCCCGGAAGACAATGACACGTCCCCTTGACGGGATCGCAGAGAGCTCCGTTCTCACACTTGCACTGCTGACTGCAACTTGGCCCCCAGTGTTTGTCATCGCAGGCTGAAAGGTGACAAGAAAAACTGTTATTATTATTTTTGGCCTAATCATGCAAAATTGACTTTAAAAATGAACGCTGATTTAAGACTTTTGGATCCAATGAAAAGCAAACAATACACCTTTACAGTGGGCAACCCCTTGATTTAAATGTATTTATACAGAACGTTGTATTTTTTCCAGCACCACCACTCTCGTGCAGTTAAACAGCCACACTCTTTCTCACCAAGGAGCTTCTCACTTTCATTGCCCACATTTTCCAAAGCTTGAAACCAGTCAGCTTCCAGTAACGCGCCTCCTACTCTAAACATCGAGTCAAACCTACTCTGCAAAGATGGAAATGGAAAAACAAACACTGAACCAAAAATAAGATCACTCGTGATTATTGTAAATTGTATACGGCGCATGTATGATCATTTTGTCAGTTTTGTTTTCCTCATTCAATTTCCCTCCCCTACACTGTGGTGTGCACAGTTATATGTATTTATGATGTCATGAAAAACGAATAAACAGAAGCAAATCTGATTTTAAATTCACAGCACTGAGATGAATAACCGAACAGAAAGGAGAAGAGTGCTTTGGGTGACGTTAAGTGCCGACTCTTCCACACATTACTGTGGATGTCCCTAAAGCTTCCACGACCAAATCTCGCCCTTTAGCCCAGGAGTGTTATATTACCAACAAATAATTCTGAATTGGCAGGGAGATTTGCATGGAGCTCAGAAGATGGACGAGTTTTAAATGGTTAATGTTACAGAAGCCTGAGGATTGGCTCTGCGAGGGGGTTTGTGTGCAGTGGAGATTCGCACAAGGTTTGGATTTCATTTCATGATGAGATCTCCGTCCACTGGGTCGGGGTTATGAGAACCCAGATTGGTCATGGGTGGCATTCTTCAAAATTCTCATCAATACTTTTTTGACTGTCTTGTACATTGGAGATCAACGAGAAAATGTGATACTCAATAGCACTGACGTAACACATGGATGGAAGTCAGTTGTCTTCTTTCAAGCTGAAAAACAATTCCAACAATTTCATGCTGACCTCTGAGAGTCATCTTTCTTCATGTGAGCAGAAGCAGGCCAGAGCTACACGTCATGGGTCCATATTCCCCCCCCCCCCTCTACCTTTGCCTCTTCTCCACATATGCCCTGCCACAGCTTTGAAAAGTACAAGGACTGCTTTGACAATAATTACACAGAGTGGGGTAGAGTAGGGCCAAATTTGGCCTGGAGAAAAGCGCTCTGCCGTGGATTACAAGTTGTGTTTATTGCACTAACGTGCAGCAGGACCCTCGCCTCGCTTTGTTTAAATGAATCATACCTTCACTTGTTCTGTGCGGGCATTGGAGAGGGGTTCTGCTGGATTGTGTCGCGTTGACTAATGAGAAACTCAGCTGGAGCAGTGGTTATGTTTACACAGACATTCTGCAGGACAGCAGGGCATATTTACCGAAGAGTCTGCAGGACTGTCGGCGTAAGAACTGAGAAGCTAATACAACCAGACAGTAGATGAGGGATTGTTTTTGAGCAACCAGCTGGCAGAGTCCCAACCCTCCAGTGAAGAAAACCCTTCCCATGCGTTTGTTTATCTGCATGTAAACAGACGTCTTCATCTCTAACAGTGATGCAGAGTTTGTTTACATTTATTAAAGTTAGGGTTGGTGATGTTGTTGTGGAAAAGTTTTTGGTTATATTTGTTGAAATTCTCTTTACATCCCGACAGCAATCAATCAATCAAACGCTCTGACTCGATGACCAGCACTGATCAACCTAAGATTTTGAGAAGTTTGACATTTGACAACAAAGGATTTTTGATTTGTTGTTCCTCAAGCGTTTGTGAATAATAGTTCAGTGACCTACAGCAGGTTTGATTATTTATCACAGTGACAGTGTTACAACTTCACACTCACTGAACTTGTGCTTTCAGGTCTTGATCTCAATGAGACTTCCTAAATAATAAAAGTTAACTTAAGTGACTGAGATGTGAATATGCATCCATTCAGATCATCATTAACTTCTACAGGGATACAAACCCGTATCTGTAAGACTGCGTGCATTTAAACCCACCGATTGACAGAACTGGCATCTCTTTACTGTCTTTTATTAGGAATGCTCACTGGTATTGTGGGAAAATTCTTCTTTTTCCCCTGAGAATTGTTAAAACGGAGGTTTGGATGTTGCTTGCCTACAAAGTCCACTTAATCCTGAATATCTAAACAACCCTCGCTGCTCGTTCTCTGCGTCGCTCTATCAAAATGTGCTCTGAAACGGGACTTACGTAAAGCATTAAATACTTTGACTTGACATTTTGTAACTCGTAATGAGCCACATTCCTGCTTTTCTCTCGTTGTCATTACTACCATATTCACATTTTCTATTTTCTCCCACGCCGCCTCTATTTTCGTCAGTGCATTTAATCAAGTTCTGTACTTTTACTGTATTTCAGTACAAATCTAATGTATATTGTACTTTTTACTTCACTACATTTGTCCAGTGAAAACCATGCATCTCCAAATTTGGTGAATTTTTCTCATAAACTAAAGGATGAAGTGTTCCTTTTGTGTTCAGTCAATTCTCCTACTTCTTAAGCTACATAAACTATTTGAAACCCCTCTTGGATAAACTGGAATAGGAGTAAAAAGTAGCACAACCTTAAAGAACTACAGCAGTAAAATGCAACTTAATGCAGCAGTGATATTAATCTAAAAACATCATGCACTGCAGAAAGACTCATTACTTATCAAACTGAAAGTACTTTATTCTGATAACATACTTTACTTAAATAACACTTTGAATGCAATCATTGGACTTGTAGAGGAGTCTTTCACAGTGTGTATTAACACTTTTACTTAAGTAATCTGAAAATGTCTTCCACTGGTTTTTGTCACCTTCTTTATAGAACGAAGCGTATAGAGTTTACTTTTCCTCCCCGCTTGTATTCTCCATATTCATGAGCAAACAGTCCTAAAAGTGATCAGTATGAAAGCCTCAGTCCCCTCTCCTCTTTCCCATACTTGGAGAGCTCAACACACAGGCATCCAGGAAGTATCGGGGGCTTATTCTGCCAAAAAAGACTCCATTATAGGACGATAAAGGGGAGCCAAGGCTGGAGGAGGAGGAGGAGGAGGAAGGGAAAGGAGCAGAGTGAAAGCAAAGAAAGAACATTTAAGTGAGGGTTAGAGGAGGGAGGGAGTGTAATGAGAGACAAGGAAAACTGGACCATGCAAGAGAGAGAGAGGGGTAACATTTTCCATTTCCCCTTCCCATCATCCCCCTGTCAAGACATCAACCACTACCCGTTAAAGCTATAATTCCTTCTCTTTGCACAGGAATAGGGGGGAAAATGGAGGAGGGCTGTGTACTGTTGACCCAGCTGACTGCGAGGAAAGGGGCTGAAGTTGGTGGAAAACTTCATTTTGGTGAGGGGGGACAACAGCCCCGCGAAATGTGGTTCTGGTTTCACACTCCATGTTGTTTTGGAGGATCACATTTTAAGGAGATTTCAGACAAACTGGGTTCGACTTACTGTTCTGAGTTGGTGCCTTGAATAACTATTATATAACCGTTTCTGCTGACTTTAGTTTTGTAAAAGACGTCATAACTGGTAGAAGAAGCGGGTTTAATGTCTGTTTTTCTGTCACTACTTTCAGTTTATCACAGTATTTAACTCACAACTTATTACTTTCGTGCCATTTTGTAACATTTATTTGAGGACTTTGTCAGAAGTTTCACTTTTATTACACTTGATTTGTTTTATACCTTCTTTTTTTTTTTACTTCTCGACTTTAATTATAAAAGCAGCTCAAAAGTTGAGTTAATGTTGAACGGTAACTGAGTGAGAGGTGGTGGTGCAGCAGCTCCTTCTGGTCTAATAAACAGTTTTCTGGACTGAGGCTGACATTAATGACTCATTGCTGTGGATGTGGTAATGCTCCCTTGCTGTTTCCACTGGAAAGGCCTTCTGTGTGTGATGGAGTGATGTACAGTATATGAAGATCAGTCACTTCACTAATGGTCAGTTGTCGTTTCCTGTTGTGTATGTCATGTTTATTTCTGTGTGCACCTGAAGAGGGGGGGGGGGGGGGGGGGGGGGGGGGGGGGAGTGACAGGAGAAAAAGCAAATGAGGAAATGTCTGAGCGAAGGGAAAAGGCTGATTCATACCGCTGGAACAGTCGTCGCCTCGCCAGCCTCCAATTCTCTTCTTTTTCATCGAGCCGGGCTTCTTGCCAGTTGGATGCCTTTTCTCTCCCTGTTGCATCGCTCCGACACGTTTGAGGCTTGTGCGCTCTCCTACACAGACCCACAGTGCAAACTGCTGCCTGGTCCTCCACACTCCACACCAAAACCACAGGCAGGATGGCTGTGGCTTCAATGGTCAGAGAAAGCAGAGGGTCCACAAAAACAAACTTAAACACACAGACACTGTAATAAATACACAAGTTCACCTCTAGAATAAATAAGAACACAGACTTGCACACCTTGGATTTAAATCATGCCTGGTGTCTTTAAACAAGTGTTTTATCTAAACGTTAGTGAGTGAAATGGTGGAAAGCCCAAAATGGAGGCCCTGGCTGAGGTTACAGAGGGACATGACCATACAGAGCTGTAATTATATGTGCTGTAATGGTCTGTGGATCACACTGGTGCAGAGACACATAGAGTCCTTGTAAAAGACACAGTCTTTTCAACAAACCGTGACCAGAAAACATAGCTTTGCATTGTAAACTCTCACAGCAGGCGAAAAACCTCTCAGTCCTAAAACATTAGAAGGCACGCAGCTCGTAAGAAACACAAGTAGTGTTTAAAAATTCAATTTTATGTTAGTTTGTCACATGAAACATCTGCGTCCACAGTGTGGCTTTGTCCCATGGCGAACGGATAACAGGCAAACTTGTGAATGTCACTTATACTGTGATTAGCCGCAAATTAGCTTTTGACACGGAGGCCTTTGTGTCCTTGTAGTTAAACAAACCGTGAAAAGTAAAATGATTACACTCACTTTTTAATAGCGGAACATAAAAGGGAGCCAGATTCAGTCATATGACCACGAGAAATTAGCATTTTCTGTAATTCTTTTGTCTATTTACTGGTCATACTAAGCTTTGTGTTCTCCTCATATCATTAAAGACAAAACATGTGTTTCAAAGTGATGTAAAAATACAGAAATGTGCTTTCATATGGTATGCACATGTGATAGAAAGATTGTTGTGCCTTAAAAGAAACAACTAAGTACTTAATTTAAAAAAAATCAGTTTATTACAACAACTAATTAGCACTTAGTGTAACACAATGTAGTTGTGCAGGTAATTTGTCATAAATCAAAGTATTTGACAAATTAAAATGTTCAGTTGCTCCTGGTGGCGCTAGAAGGAAAGTCGGTGGATCACCAAAATCAGTCGGCCGGGAACCAAGAGTGTCTGTGCAACGTGCATGTGCCAATCCACCGAGCAGATGTTAAGATTTCACAGGTTAAGTGAGAAATGAAAATCCTGACGATCAACAAAGTCTTTAAGATTTATCCTCTGGACACCACGAGCGTCTGTACAACATGGCATGGCAGTCCATCCAATAGTTATAATGGTTATAATATATTTTTACGTCTGGACTTGAGTGGTGTATAAACGGACATTACTATCCCTAGAGCCTCTCTGCTAACGTGGCTAACAATAAGAGCCAAGTTGTAATGAACTGCATGTATCCTTGAATGAAAAACACACTGAGGACATAACGGCACGAGAATTTCAAACTCTGCTGAATCATGTTCTAACTATTTGAGAAGATCTCTGCCGTGATTATTCCTCAAGCAGGATATTTCTAATCGCTGCGATGGTCGATTGATCCGTTGGAATGTCCTTTGTGCCATTGTTTCAGCATGTTCACAGACGAGTTGTTGATTCAGACGCACACTTCCTCCTCATCTCTTCCTGTGCTTCACTGTCCAACTACTAATCTGCTGCCATTCAGGAAGCTCTCTACTCTCTGGCTCTGAAGGTTTTGTGTGAGTCAAACTCATCTCTTGAATTTGCAATGTCATTGTATGACTTTATGATAACGCCATGGTGCTTGTAGTGCGACTCAAATAGTGCTATGATGTTGTTTTATTACTTCCTGATGTCAAAAGTAGGTAATAGTAATGGTATTGAAGAAATATTAAAATGTTGTTGTGCTGTGTTTTCATATGGCAGGTGAAAAAGGCTCCTATTTAGGGAAGTTACTCTCATTATCAATTACTCTGCAGATTACTTTCTTGATTATCCAGCTTGTCGTTTGGCTTATAAAACATAAGAAAAGAGTGAAAATCTGTAAATATTTAGTTTTGTCCGTCCAAGTTTTTGCTTGAAAAAGGACATTAATGTTCAGTGGATTCAAAAATAATTGCAGATTAATTTTCTATGAGTTGATTTTATCAATTGATAGACTAGTCGTCGTATCTCTTCTCCTATTAAACCTCAGAAAGAGCTGCAGCTGCACACCGACTTTTCCCAGAGCCTGCAGCCTGTCCTTCAACATGTCATTCATTTTTTTAATACACCATCTGATGTTTCAGTCCAAATCCTTTTTACACATGACAGCATCACCCTCACGCTCATTTTCCCACCGTGACGAGCTCATTTAGTTATTAATAAAGTCTTTCTCTTTGTTTAATATCCCATCAAAACAAAGTATTTCTGTCCTCCTCTGTCGGGGTCATAAAGTTGTGGGAAACATTTATAAAAAAGATTAATAAGGAACTTTTAGACTATTTGACCGAGCTGATCTTCCCATGATTAAACTATGCAAAGGGTAACACTTGTTCATCCATATTTATTAGAACACACAGTTCCCTCAACATACACAGAACAGGCCGCGAGGTCAAGAGCGTTTGAAATCTCCAGAGGAGCTTAAGAAAACAGAAACGACCTCCACTGAACCCTTCAACAGTCCAGTCAGTGTCTCTGAGCTAAGTAACTCTTTGTTAAGAGAAACTAGAATTGTCGCCTCGTGGTTTTTATGCCTCTGCCAGAAAGTCAAGTTGCATGTTTGTCCAACATGTCATTACTTCATAATCCTGTCCTTTTATTCTTTATTGTTGAATTCTTGAGTTATGGCCACACTTTTATTTTTTTGTGAGTTCCAAGTGTCCCTTGACCTTTGATCTTTGACTACTAACCCACTTTGGACAGACGGATGTACGGATGGACGGACGATCCGAAAACCTAATGTCTCAAAAGGTCGGTAATTATATTAAGCAAGCAAATACTGAATTGGGTACAGCCCTTTCTCTTGGACATGTATTGAACCTGTATTATATGTTGTCTCGACTGTTGACTGCATACGGGGCCACTGCATTTGTAATCTATCTTTTCTACCCATGAATGCAGACCTGTAGAAACCTCTGTGCAAGAGGTTGTGAAGAGCTGATATGCAGCTCGATCAAACTTTCTACTCAGGGTGAAGAAACCCAAAAATCTTTACTTTTTACAAATGGAAACTGTTCATGCTGCGACTGTTACTGTGGTTTGTTCTATGTCTTCATTTATGATTTGTTTTCATCAGTCAGAATAAGTCTTATTGATCTTGAAAACCGTCGTACCTGGACGTTGTTTTGAAGGTGACACGGTGACAGTTCACACTGAATGTTTGTAGCGCAGCCGGGGGGAACGTAATAATAAAAGCACATCAATGGGTCACACTGTTGCACTGGGTGACAAGTTCCTTTATAATGATGAACAGGGTCACTGTAGTTTATTTAGAGTCAATGCCACATGCACTGCCTGCTGTAGTAAATACTTTATCGCGTATCAAATGTGTATTAATCAGCAGCTGAAAATAGTCCCTATAAAATGCACATTTTCCTCTACTTGAGTAACATTAAAATAACTAAAATGCCCATCTGTTTTTTGAAATTACTGGGCTTTTTTCTTTTTTTAAAGGGAGTTGTTGTTAGATTTATGTCTTCAGTAGGAAGGCTTGGGGATGCAGACAGAGCAGGGAAGTCAGACAGCATTTAGAGACGGACAAACACATTTTTGGTTTTGGTGTTTTCATATTTGTTGACAAAAAGAAAAAATATAGACAAACACCGACTCGTCCTTAAAATCTATCGCTGAGAAGTAGAGAATCCTTTAGTCACACTAGGATTATATATTGACTGCCACTGGTGCAAAGACTCATATATATCAATGGCTCGAGGGTGTCATATATGCATTGTGCACATCTGGATGTACTTAAAGTGCGTGTTAAGTGTGACGTATGCAAAAACAATCTGAATCTATTTCACAGCTTTGCAAAACTTTACAGCCTGTCCCTCACAGGCTGGTCGTTCACCGGTGTGCACTTCTCCAATCGCTTGTTTGACTTGTAGTTTCTTAAGAGGGGAAACAGGCGATCAGACTGCGGCCGCTTAAGAGAAACACTGATCCACTGCATGCAGCCAAAACTGCCATGTCATCAAAAAACTCTGTATTGAACATCGACATAAACACAGATGTGCACACACAGACCTTGCCTGTTTCATGTACTTCAACACACACACACACACACACACACACACACACACACACACACACACACACACACACACACACACACACACACACACACACACTCACACACACACACACACACACACTGCTTTTTCTTTCCATTATGACCTTTGTTATTGGCTGAAGACCATGCAGATTGCTTACTCTTGTGGTTTTGACCCTGGTGGTGGGGGAGCTGCTGTCTAAACTCTGGTGGAGAGGTGTGAAATCTAACCCCATCTGCTTTAGCAAAAACCCACCACAAGCACAAAAGCTAAATTTGTCTGCAAAACCCAATTATAAACTTATTTTAAATGAACTATGCTAAATGTTCTTTACTGGATTGAACAAGGCCTACTGTAAAAAAAAACTGTTCAATGTTTTGTTGATATATGTTTTGTAGAATATGGGCTTCCTGGGGGGTCCTTGGCGACTGACAAGATTATGTTGATCCCTCTGAATGTCTGCGGCGTCTGAATAATATCACGGGAAGCATTATCCTTTACTGAGACACAATGTTTCAGAACGACATATTTCATACTGCGGATATCGTTCCCATGCAACGGCTTTAATGTGAGTCTTTAAGTCATGGTTGTATGAAAGAGAGGACAATTTACAGTAACAGACTTTAACCACGCCGCATCTGGTTTCAATTAAGACAACACTTCTAATGTGACTGTATGGCAGCTTTTTTCTCTCTCTCTCTCTTTGCAGCTGCTGCGAGCAGCGAGCTGGGAGCCATTGGAGCTGGTGTAGCCATATTTTTCTGTTGTTGTTGATGATGTTTTTCTGCCACTTGTTTCCAGGATTTAGTTATAAGTACTGTTCCTTCTACAAGTACAAATAATGAGTGATTTACCAAAGACTCTAGTGTTGCTATCTGTAGCGTGGTACAGCCATTATGCAAGGAGAGTGGGAGTGTAACACTGCGAGACAGATGTGCATTTTCAATTATTGCCATGTGGTAAAGCATCTGCTGTAACTGAGGTACCTAGATATTTAAGCTTGGCAAAACATTAACACAAGCAGCAGGTAGAGTTCATCAGAATAGTTGTCAGTTTTTATCTCTCTTGACTTTCCTTCTTTATCTATATTTCCAGGAAGTCCAGTCTGGGCCAGTAAATTCCTAAAAGTTAAACCCCATTTGATTTACAGGCCTACCTTAGGCACATGGTGTGCTGCCTTTCTGGAGGACACCTCCAGTGGAAACCTGCAACTTATTAAAGTGATTATTTTAGAGCTTTTTGTTTTTTTCTGCCCAAAAAGCTCCTTCTCCCTCCCTCTCTCCAGATGTGCCTCATCCTACAAGTTAAAGCCATCTGGAAGTTAAAGCCATATTTTCTTCACTCAAAAGCTTGAGCCACGTGTTGTACCCTGAAGGTGAACCCTCAGAGATGTTCCTTTACTTAGTCTTACTCTCCAGCAGTGACACTAGACTGAAACTGTTTTAAACCCCACAGGTGGTGCCATTAATTCACTTTGTTGTTGCGCCTCAGGGCTAAAGAAAGATGAAAGTAGGCGCTGCAGAATCTGCTCGAGTTAATTGAAAGCCCTGACATGGTCATTTGTATTGTGCAACACATTAGTCTCTGGGGGCTTTTTGGTATGACACCTGCATGTCTGTCCAACACAACAGGAAGACGGGGGGGGGGGGGGGGGGGGGGCAAAGAGGAGACAAGAGCCAGATACAAGCCACCACGCAGGACATCCTGGGCAACACTGTGGGAGGGAGAGGGTCCAGGAGCCTGTCCTCTTGTTTAGGTATGATGTTCCAACTCAAGGAAAACAAGTAGAGAGGAAACTGTTACCACTTTTCTTTTTCTGGGTGCCCAGAGGAACGCAGAAGCAGCGGGAAACACGGCAGGTCTTCTGTGACTCATGAAGGTATATTTTTTTTATTGCAATGAGGCTTCTCCCAGCTTTTCAAAAAACAACATCAAATTAGTAAACAAACTATTTACCGGTTAATGAGCAGAAAAGCAATTTAGTTGTTAACACATTGCAAAAGCAAGCTACCGCCGAGTATCTTGTCAGCACTTTGTTGACAATGTCTTTGAAGATAACATGCTTTTCTCATTATTTTTTAATTGACTACAACTCCCTGGTTCATTATCGTCTGTCACCAACTATTAATTCCATCTCTTCAGCTGAGTTTCTTTCAGCTTTCAGCTAAATCAGCTGTCCCCACAGTCCCTCAGGTCCATGCTCTCTCCTCTGTCTTCAATCTTTGCACCAGGCAGCACCAGGGGGATGGAAACTGGGACAAACAATAGGAAACCAATAGGAAACATCTTGCATGTACATCCAGGTCTGCATCTCAACACTCTCTTCCTCTGACATGTAAACAGAAGAGAGTTGGAAATAAAATCCGGCACGTCTAAGGAAAACTCCTTGAACGATGCCATCAGACCTATACTGGCTCTACTACTCCCACTTTTTTTCCAAGAGCAAAACCTCTTTACCTTCCGTCGCCATTTATTTTTTACAAAGAATTGCTTTTTTTTCCAAACTCGTGTTGTTCCGAGTAATGTTGACGCTGACAAATAGTAAAAATCTGTCATTCTGCCTTTCCTGAGCCTAAGTTTGTCTTTCAAAAGTGATCTGGAAAAAGGAAAACAAAAAAAGAAAAATAAGTCCTCTCATAAAACGCAAGATGGACGACTCTGAGAGTCATAGCTTAGCGCAGCTGGTGGAGAGAATCTGGGTATGAGCTCAAGAAAAACATCAAGAGTTTTAGCAGCTCATGTGCGCCTGCTGCCAAGCATGACACAAAGGCCATTTGTTTTTCACATGCAAAGCTCACATCTTGTAAACTCATGATATTTCATCTCAAAGCTAACAAAATAAACATAAAGCTCTCCATCTGCACCACCAATTTCACTTGGGCAAATATTAAAAACAAATAAAAACATAAACATAACCCCACTGTCATCGCAGAGATGAAAACAAAAAGTGAGAAGCCCTCTGGCCCTTGACTTTGGAGCTGTATTTCCTCTAATTCTACATCTCAGGTTTCACTTGGTTCCAGTCATCCTGCATAGACACCACAGTGAGACATAGACACCAGTCGAAACCTCTGAAATCTTAATGAACAATGTCTCCTCTGCTGCTCCACCCACCACCCTAAACACCACCCACCAACCACCAACATAAGCAACTTCAGGAAAGACCCTCACCACAGTACAAGTACTATGTGGTCACTTCATCAAGCCGCTGTAGGCTCCTCCTCCTGTTCCAGCCCCAAACCCCCCGACCTCTGTTTTTTATGATTCGTTATTTGAGCCAGAGCCCAATGAAACTGTACATGTTCCACGGCCAGAGCAGAGCGAGCGACCCAAAACCCCCGAGCTGGAGGGCTGCAGTCGAATCTGCTCCAAATTACTTGCACGGCTGCAGAGCACATGGGCTTGAAAGGCTTATATAAGTCTGTGGTAGGAATATTCAACCCGTGTCACCTTCTTTTGAATTCCCTGTGCTCTTTGTCTTTTTCATCACGACTATTTTAGCATCATAAATAGAAACGTGGGGAGTAGACAAAGGTCATCTTTTACATCTTATTAAGGAAAGCTTTGTTACTGGTGTATGAAACAGTGTGGGGCTGAATAAACAGCGTTTCCAGCGACATGTAGCATTTTATACATGCAAATAAATCAAGTACCAATGACTAAAAGAAAAGCCATCAAAACTAAAAGAAAACCAAAGAAAGGAACAAGACTTAAGATGCTCTCGGACAGTGAGCGGGAGCTGCTGTTGCTGCCGTGAGGCAACTTCTGCTACGGCAACGCCTTCTGCTACTTCCAATCCTACTAAAGACCTATACCATACACAGGCTGCTGCTATCCACCTGCCATAATCTCATCATGCAGCTAAATAGAGCAGGCTGTAGCTTAAAATACAGGAAATGCTTCGCAACAGATTAGTTAACAGAGTTATTATAGTATTAGTTTTTGTTCCAAAACAATTTCCCTTGATTGATGTGTTTGTTCACTGCTGGTGAGAGGTGTGGCCTCTATCAGGGAACTCAGATACATAGCAGTAAGATCAGCACCTATATCCCTGTCTGGGATTGCAATGGTCAAACAGGGAGCCACGGTGGCAAGTTGGAAACATTTTGTTGTGTTTTTACGACTAAACACAAAATACAGCTGGAGCTGACGACAATGTCATTCATTGGACACATTAAATTTCATGGTAGTCTCGCTAATAATTGTTCAAAACTTCAAATGTCAACCTCATGAAGAGGAAAAGTCAGTGGATTCATCTTCTGGGAGCTCTGAATACCAAACCATCTTGCAGATGTTGTGATATTTTACTGGATAAGCGAAAACTTTGCTGCTGGCGCTACATAAAATGTCAGGGGATCAGCAGTCAGTGGGTTTCATCCTCTGGGGGCCATGAATGCCAGTACAACAAGTCATCCATTAAATAGATGTGTTGATATATTTCACTCTGGACAAAAGTGGTGGACCCACCGAGACTCTCTCCAAGCCAAGCTCGGCAAGAATTTAGCAGATTACCGGAATATAGTACACAGGTAATCCTATAGCACAGAGTCTTTGCTTCACAGGATAACAAAACACTGTGATCTCACTTTAGTAACACATGTGTTAAATGGTGTGTGGCCATCTTGTATAAACTTGTCAAGTAAAAAATATGGCCTTCGAAAGACAACACTGTATACATTTAAAAAACATCCAGGCACTAGGGGATCAAATTAACACTAATGCCTTTTACCTCCGTTCTTCTTTTTTTCTATTTCTACCTCATCTCTTTGTGTCTGGCAAGTGTCGTCTCTAACCAAAACATATCCTATAGCTTGAGTCCTCTCTTGGACAAACAGATGGTAAGTGAGCCAGATCTCCAGCTGTCAGACTGAGATGGGTTTGTTATTCGACAAGACAAAAAAAGAAAAAGGGGTCGCTACGATTCTACCACTGATAGCTGAAACAGTCTGTAGGAGGGCAGACACATTTTCAAGGGGGAGATGCTATTTTCCAGAAATGATGATCTCATATGAAGACAAAACAAAAATGGTCTCAGGGACTTCTCTACATGCAGAAATCAACTCATGAAACCAATATATTTAAATAATGGCGTATTTTAAAATGGCACGGTGCTTTGAGGATTACTTGGAGAAGGACAAAGGAACGTTCAGTCTGCAGTCAGAGAGACTTCCTGGTGATTTTTGGTTGCCAGAGCAGATGTGAGTTCAGGAGTCCAAACCAGGTGGCTGAGATTTACTCTGATAGTTAATCATATCTTGCCTTCCTCACACATGTTTTTATGGCAGGGTCTCCTTAATCAAAAAGCCTTCATTCATAAGTCACAGACAATAAGTGTTAAAGAGAAAAAATGCTGAATTTATGGGCTGATTTTACAGCGCCATAAGGAAAAGAAATGAGTTTTTTTCAAAAACTGTACGCTTCGATGTGTAGCAGTTTATCATTTTATAGCTCTAAACTTACAGGGGATCAAGGCTGTAAAAGTGTTAGTCAATTTGTCAACAAGTGATTATGAACAACCTGGTGATGGGCAGTAGTTTTTCTTAAATTTGGTGCTTTTTACTTAAACTCTGCAAATATTTTACGCTTCCTAAAAACTGTAGGGGCTTTAGAAAACATTCAAAGTCGACCCTTGCATATCAGACACAACCATATTGTTTTCAGTGTCACGTACATACAGTTGTACGAAAGACTCAACAACACACAGGAGCCTCTCACATCTGCAGAGAAAACACTTTATCTCCGTCTGCTTCACCTGATTAACTTCACTGACAGGACATGAACGTTGAGTCACGCCATCACACACAGGATGTCACACAGTTGTTTGGGTTGGAGCCATCTACACGCCACGTTTCATTGGCTTGACTCACAGCTCCTCTGTGACCCGAACCCAGACCAGGAGATTAATCCAGAACTGAACGACAAAATCAAACACAACAGAGAGGGTGGAGGTGGCCGTTGAGGAAACAACAGACCTACTCCCAGCGACCTCCTCGCTAATGAACCGATAGATTAGACATGGAGCACAGGAGTCAAACTCTCTTGATAGTAGCTGGAGAAGTTTTCAGAAGAGAGACAGAGATGCCAGAAAACTCAGTCAGACAGAAAAAACACAGCAAGTGCAAAACACCAGGAGTTCACTTGAACAAGTAGTTTAATTCACTCACTGATAAGCGTCTGGTGTTGTCTTTGTGTGCTGACTAATAATGTAACTTGTGGAACAGACAGATGCTTCACATATATGACCAATAAAGCATCAAAACACCAAACTGTGTTGAGAAATCTTTAACAAATATTGTAATGAAATGTGATCTACACACTTTCCCAACCAGTGGTGGAAATGAACTAAGTACATTTAGTAACTAATGTTGAGGTAGTACTACTTAATGCTTTTACTCCACAACACTTATTTGACAGCTATAGTTACAGTTAAACGTGTGTCTTCTTAAATATGATACGTTGTTACCCAACAGAATATATAGTGGTTCATATTTGATCCATCTCATCCAGCTGCAACGTTTTAGTGCTATTTAAGGGATCAGTAATAATAAAACAGTATATTATAGTGTATATAATGCTGTAATATAACAGTATCAAATTGGCCATTCTTCATAATGAGAACTTTTACTGTTAATACTTTGAAGTACATTGTGCTGATACTTCTGTATTTTTGCTTAAACCATAGAAGAAGTAGTCACATCCTTTATTAAAGTAAAAGTAGCCAGACGGGAGTATTGTTAGAAAAATGTAGTTGAAGTATCCAAAGTAAAAGTTATTAGATTAAATAAGATAATTACGAATGGTGCAATAGTGTGTGTGTAGCATTTTACTGTATTTGGTTTAGGTAGAGCTCATTTTAACTATTTTCTGACAGTGCATCACATTTCTTAGCTCATCATATGTCAAAGTATTTCACTCTGAATTCTTGTGCAGTATAAGTATGCAAATAGTGAAGTAAAGTTGTATTACAGTAGGCCTAGAATAAATGGAGCCTACTTACAGTCACTGCTCTTAAGCATAAATGTTGGATGCAGAACTACTGGAGTAGATTTTACATTATAGTATTTTTACTTTGAGTAACTTCTTCCAGTAGGCTACTGTTCACAAATATCCAAATATACAAGGTAGCATCTTTTTAACAGAGCTTATTATAGAGCCTGAACCTTTTAGGTGGATATTAATGCCAGATGAAATTGCTCAAATGTGCTAATGTTTACGCATTCTAGCAAATAAAGTTGAAGTAAATGAAAATAGCAGTCAGGAAAGTAACTATGAACTCACAGTAGATTACTACAGATGCTTTTTAAATCGCTATGGTGAATGTAAAGATTTTTAAGTGGACTCTGGTACACGCAGCAATATTTTCCAAAACAGAACATTCCCATACTGATCGCGAAAGCTTAAATACACAGTTTAAACTTGAACGTATCATCATAATTGTCATTTTAAAAATAACCGTCAAAGTCTCCGAGACAATCCCGTTAAGTGTTGTTTTGTTTTTGAATAATTGACAGTTTTTCACTCACCTTGCCGGCCAAGAAGTCCCGGGTTATTTGTCTCTTATATCGCAGTTAGAAACCAACTTCCAAGGACACAATTGAGATGAAAAAAAGGCGTTTGTGTTTAAGGGCTCATACACTTAGAAAAATCTTCAAGCGGTGTAAACATTTTGAAGAGTTTAAAGAAAGAGAGCGAGAGAGAGACCAGTCGCATCCAGCGGGGGAGGGTCCTCAAGTGAAGCCAGAGAAACTGGAAAAACTGTGACAGCGAGGGGACTGAGGGAGGAGAGAGAGAAGAGGAGGGATGGGGTAGAGAGGAGATTCAGGGAGGTCAATGAGGAGATTGAGAGAATTGTTTTTGTCCTCAGCAGGCCTGCAGACCTTGATTTAATGTTTAATTGTAGATAGATCGATAGATAGATCGATAGATAGATAGATAGATAGATAGATAGACAGACAGACAGACAGACAGACAGACAGACAGACAGACAGACCGATCGATCGATCGATCGATAGATCGATAGATAGATAGATAGATAGATAGATAGATAGATAGATAGATAGATAGCCTAGTGTCAAGTGACAGTTGTATTGATCTTATCATCTAGATCATTAGGCGTCATTCATTTCCACGAAATGTCATAGAAGTCACGCCAGTAGCTGTACCGAAAACATCTCAATGTTACTACGCCTCCGGGAAGGCTTTCCACAAGATTTTTGGAAACATGGCTGCAGAGATTTGTTTCCATTCAGCCACAAGAGCATTTGCGCGGTCGGTCACTGATGTTGGGTGATAAGGCCTGGCTCGCAATCCAGTTCATCCCAAACGTGTTGGATGGGGTTTGTGCAGGACAGTCTCGGTCGTTGACACCTAATTCTGATATTTCTGTACGGACCTGGATTTATTCATTGTCATATTTGGAACAGTAGAGGCTCTTCTCCAAACTGCATAGCCAAAAAGTTGAAAGTACATTGTCGTCTACATTGCTGTATAATGAGGATTTACCAGTCCAAACCATAACAAGTATGTGGACAGCCTTATAGTTTTTCTCTTTCTTTATTTCTGTCGCACACATACTTTATTGGCAGCGGTGTAAAAACCTCCTGTGAGATAACTGTCAGTCAGCCTTTGAGACAGCAGTTGCAGGGCTTCCTCCCAAACAGTAGGACCAGCCATGATAACCCGCCTATTCAGGACGGGTGTCCCCCCTGCTGAGTGCTGACACAGATTAACAACTCGTGGATGGAGGCCTGGTGGAGCAAACATCCTCACTGCACGGAAACCAAGAGCAGGGGGAATTAAATTGTTTCCTGCAGGCCACATTGGGGCCGTGCAGCAGTCCTATGCTGAGGACACAAAGGAGAGGAGGTTTCATAATTTTAGTGTCAGAAAATGTATTTAAAGAGTATCGTGAGCAGTCTAGAGTCTATCTCTACTAGTTTCAAAGTTATGACTGACAATAACTGTTGATTGCTGCTGGATAAAAATGTCAGATGCACATAAGCAGATTCATGTAATAACAAGTGATTGTGTTTTTTAGTTTTTGGGAAAGTCTGCTGACAGACTAACAGGTTGAAAACCATACTCTTTACCAAGAAACACGCTTTATCTATACAATGTCCAGAAAACATTTAAATGGATACCAAAGAGATATAAATTAATAATAACAATACATAACGTTTGCAGGTCTTTTCCCTCCCAAGCAGAAAGCCTGAACCTGTTTTCATACAGAGAGATCTTGAATCCTGCAAGCCATTTGTTGAATAATGCATCTATCAGATATGTTGTGATCAATGAGGAGTGCAGCCATTACATTGATTATGCGTTTGAATGCAGGTATAAACAGTACAACGTTATTAACACAGTGTTTTTTGCATAAAGCTTATTTAGCTACTCGTGCTGTTGATGTAAATAGCATTGCATGTTTGTGCCTCGGATGCTTTTGAGATTGAAACACTGCCATCTAGTGACATCTTGTGTTTTATGCCTCCTCTATCCTCTGATCTACCACCGGGACAGTAATTAAAAACACATGCTGTGCAGCCAAACATGCAAACCTGCACACCTTTATTTTGAATTCTAGGGGAGATCCAAACGTTTAAATGAAATACATATCATATTAATTTCCAGTACATTCTGCATAATGAGTCATTTAATATTTAGTACTTTAAGTATGTTTTGATGCTAATACATATATAATTGTACTTAAGTAACATTTTAAATGCAGGACTTCTACTTGTTATAGAGTAGGCTAGGCTATGTGTGGTATTACATTCAGAAATCTTCGACCACTGGTATTAATACAGTGCAAGGTGGTGATATTATAAATAGTAAATAAGTGTATAAAAGCTTTAAACGGTATTTTCATACCAGATTTAATTTATAGCCAACAATGATTCTTTTTTCCTTTTATTTATTTATTTTGTATTCTTGTGCTATCAGTTCTACCGCCGGATGCGTCTCTGCTGCAACGTGACACCAAGAAGTGACGTGTTTCCGGTGTCATGTCAGCCTTCTGCAGAAACCTCATGGCCGGCGAATAGCGATTGCTGCCACATTTAAATGTATGTTTCAGTTGTAGTGATGCAGTTTTAACCAAACAAGACGTTCAGAGGTATGTTGTGTTTTTATTTCTAACATATATAAGCGTCGTGTGTAAAACGTGAGTTGACAGAAGGCTGTTAACACAAGCGACTTGTTGTTGTGAGGTGTTTAACTTTTAGTGTTAGCAGAACACTATTTAAATGTTGTTTATCCACAATAAATGGTCATTTTGCCAGATGCCAGTGCAGTTAACATGTCAGTAAAACATGTGAATAAACCTCCGACTTGACTGTTTACGTAACAAAAGTGTTCATACAGAGAAGCGTCTCTTTTTTTAATGGTAAGTTACTATTAAGAAAATTAGGCATAATCACAACCTATTTAAAACTAAGCTGCAGGTTAAAATATAAATTACTCGCCACCTCTGGGACAATACATTCAAAGGTAAAATAAGTATTCCGATCCTTTACGTGAGTCAAAAACACTGAAAATACTCACGTAAAAGTCCTGCGTTCAAAACATACCTTCAGTAAAAGTAACGTTACTCATTCTGTAGTGAAGTGCACCCTGTCAGTGTTTTACTAATGTATATGATGCACGCATGCAGAGGTGATATTAACCATATTACTGCTGCATGTGCATGTTGTATTTTACTGCTGTAGATGCACGAATGTCCAATTATATTTATTTCAGCAATGCATCATATTCTGTTTGTTATGTTTGTGGCGTCGTTGTACTGTGAGAACCACGTATCTCTAAAAAGTCATCTTTTCATGAGCTCAGAAAAACCACTGTTTTCAGCTTTGTGACAAATGAGTCATGTTTTTAGCCTTTAGCTTTGTCAACACGTAAAGAAACACTTAAGTCTATCAGAAACATTTGAATTCAATATCACCAAATTTGGAGATTCATTATTTTCACTGAATAGGAAGGGAATATTAAAAATTGTAATCTGAAAAGTAATTAAAGCTTTCAGATAAATGTAGTGGAGTAAAAAGTGAGAGCAATGTTTCTTGATCAATTAAATCAAATCAAATGTATTTATATAGCCACATTTGTCTTAATAATCTCCGAACAAACCGTCCTTTGTACAGATGGCAGACGTTGTACCAGAGAAAAGTCGTGGCTTGAAGTTTGCAGAGCAGCAACTCCTGCGTCACGGCTGGGAATACGGTAAAATACTCTGATCTCTTTTATGCTACAATTCAACCGCTGCAGTGTGTCAGACTCGGGTGCAGATTTCTTATCCAGTCCACTCTCGCTCTCAGGTAAAGGACTGGGGCGAGCGGAGAACGGCATATCAGAAGCTATCAAGGTCAAAGCGAAATGTGACAAGGGAGGGGTGAGTGACGTTTAGTTTTTATTCAGCGTTTGCTCTCCTCACATCCATAACTGGTGGGGTCTGAACTGAAGTTGATGTTTTTAGACTCGTGTGTTGCTCTTCTCTACCAGGTTGGTCATAAGGAAGGGGAGCAGTTCACCTTCCACTGGTGGGATCATGTCTTCAATAAGGCCTCTTCCAGTCTGCAGGTGAAATCTGATGAGGTAAGTCCAACCGTCAGACACTAACGATCACCTGTACTCACTACAACATGATCTAAATCTAAAGATGGTGGGTGACTCATTCTTGCCCTATTTAAAAAGTTTACGCAAGTTAATTGTGTACTTTTATTTTTGTTGTAATAACGGGGTGACTCATTTCAGAATGAGGAAATTAGAACTTGTTATATTTAGTCAAGCTTTTGCAAAGGTCACCAGCTGATTCATGACGGGAAACACTTAACACTCCCTGATTCTCCTCCTCCACTTGTAGCTGTGTTTAGCTGCTTTGTTGGAACAATATTTTTAGGAGCAGCTTTGTGGCTCAAAGAAACAATTTTGACGGGATATGAAAGTCATGTTTTGATCCTTAAAGCTCAAGTTTCAAGTTAATTATTGTCCAACAATTACAGAGAAGAAGCATTCGTTGAAAATCTTAAGGCCCTGTCACACATATCCGTATGACAGAAACGTATGCCGGCGCATACGAAATATCGGCTGATATAAATTAAGGGTAAGTTGTGATCGTTTGAAGGACGCAGACGATACGATGAACACGCCAGACATACGGCCCTGTCACACAGCTCCGTATGGCAGAAACATGCCGGCATATATGAAAATTAGCTTGTGTTGTAGCTGACGTATACATAACGAATACATAACGAATTATTATACGCATGTCAAACATTGATAGCTTATCACTTATTTAAAACGTATCAGAGCGTCTGGCCAACGGAGCTGGAAAAGTGCCATCTGGTTCACGTCATGCTGATGCTGGAGAACGGCTAACATGCTGAACGCTAGCTGTACTGTAGAAACACGTTTAATAAGTTACTCCGTCGTCAGGCATCATCTTAACATAGGGTAGGAATAGGTTATCCACTCGTTATCAATACATTGGCTGTAGGATTCACCGTCAGCCGACGTAGCCTATATCTAACGTTCCTCTAACGATAGGAAAGTGTTTATGCATTTAAATGTACCCGTTTGTCAATTCATTGAGAAATATTGGATAAACGAATGCACTCTTAGTCTTTGACAGAAGGTCAAGTGTTTTCTGGTTTTCTGTGTGATCCAGAACGGCATTCAGTTGCAGAAGATGGTGGAGGAAGATGAAGAGGACGGGATGATCTCCAATAGGAAGCCACGGAAAGCCGCGCTAGCTAAAGCCAAACTTTATGGATGCTTTGTCAAGGTAATTCATCTGTTTCTTATTTATTGCGTAAATAATCACTGGATACTTGATAATGGAGCTCTATAGTACAATGTAGGTTTTGGTCTTTTCATGGGATTTGTTGAGAGTAAGAAGTGGAACACCACCAGACTGATTCTGGTCTGAGCTGGCAGTGAGTGTCTGTTTTATTTGCATGCTTCTCTCAGTCGGCCACACTGCTGTCTGGTCAGGAGCAGCCAGAGCCGAAGCCTTCCAGCTCAGACGACAGCAGTAGCTCAGACGAGGATAACGACCAGAAATTGGATCTCTCCAGCACCACAATGTAAGACGTTCCTCTCATGTAGCCTTTTTAACGACAAAAGCTGCATAACATTTTATCACTGTCAACATGACTAAAACTTTTTATCTTTTTTATTTCTTCCAGTTAATTCTAATTCTTATTGTTGGTGTCATTTGTTTATAATCCATCAGCTTTTAATTACTATCTGATGTTCTTTCTCTGCAAAAGTGCGTAGTAACGTCTTTTAACTGTGCTATACGATTGAACTTATTTTATACTCAACAGGCTTTCTGATGCTGCTCTAATGAAAGCATGTGGAGGACGCACGGCTCACAAGTAAGTTCATTCATAAAATTCTAAACCGAAGAATGTATTTCAGAATACGTGAAGTTAATAATAAGAGAGGGTCTCTTTTCTGATGCTTTTCTGTTGTGTTTTTGTAGAGGAGCCAGGCACGGCGTGACCATGAGCGCCAAATTAGCCAGATTAGAGCAGCAGGAGGCTGAGTTCATGGCTAAGTATGGCAAGAAGACCCAGACAGCAAGTGCTCCACCGGTCTGTGTTACACCGACTCCCCCGACCTCCCAGTCAGCTGACCAAAGAGCTCAAAGGCAGGACGAGATGGTTGAGGTCTCTCAGAAAAAGAAGCGAAAAAGAAGAGATCCACTGGGAGCGTTGATGAGCTAAATGATGAAGTGTCTAAAAGTCCTGAGACGGATGTTAAACCCAAAAAGAAAAAGAAGAAAAGTAAAGCCAGTGAGGACACTGAGGAAACAACTGATGCCGTTTCCACTGCGGGGGATGTGAACTGTGTAGAAAACAGTGAAGCCCACCATTCTCATAAAACAAAGAGGAAACATAAAAAAAACAAAAACAAAGTCGAGCAGAATGAAGAAACGCCTGCAGCAGAGAGCAAGAGTCCAGAGGAGACTGCTGAGCTGCACTCTGACATAAAAATGAAGAAGAAAAAGAAATCCTCCAAACACCAAAGTGAACCTGCTGAGGAAGAGGAGATCAGGTCAGAACCGGCCAACGACTGCGCTCTAAAAACTGTAAATAAAAAAGCAGCCGCAGTTAAATTGGACAAAGCAGAAGCAACAGTAAAGCAGAAAAGAAAAAAGTGTAAAAAGTCATCTGTGGACGACGATACAAACGAGGAGGAACTTCCTCCAAAGAAGAAGAAAAAGAAGAAGTCCAAAGAGTAGTATTTGATTTAAGAAATGTTTGGACAGTGATAAACATTTATATTGGTTGGCTGGGGAAGTTATTTTACTCTTTAATCAGCTGTGGTGAGTTACGTGTCAGACATGGACCTCATGGCTGCGCTCTCTGATTCGACAGACGACACATTTTATGCAATCAAATGCATTTTACAATCAATATTGCCCGTTGAATTTACGACAACCTGTTGCAGAAGCGACTGAGGAAACAATGTCAGTTTAGGAATTTGCTGGTCAACATAAAATGTGTTGATCTGAGTCTGTCATATCTTTTAGTTTAAAGCTACAAGTCGTCGATGTGACGAGTCGGCGCTCTGCTCAGCTACACGGTGCAACTCAAGCCCAGCGTTTACAAACTGACCACTTCATGTGAAATATGCATTTAGCTGGAAAATGATATGAAATGTAAAGAATCTTCCTGCATCATGATGTGTCATTATACCATATTACATGACATTCTAACAATTCTTTATATGCACATTAAATGACTCATCAAACTACACTTGTGATTTGTTTTTATTTTTTCAATTTAAAGAATTTAGTAACTGAAATTCTTATATAAATATAATATACTTTATTTTATCTGAATATTTACTTCTCAAACTTAATGTTTCTGAATGAGTGTCTGTTTAAAATGTTACCAAAAATATTCTTAATACAACAATTTAAACATTTACAATGTGAAGCTGCTATTTGTCTCACGGCCCTTTTTAATTGAATCTGTTCAGAATCCGACTCTTATACCCAGAAAATACCAGATACCTTTGTGTTGCAGCTCCACATTTAAAATATCACTGATAACATCACATGCCCTAACCTCACACAACTTTCGGAGTTGCACCTGATCTATTACAGTAAAGGGAGGTTTGAGACTGGAATGACACTCAGAGTACTTCCTCCACTACTGATGCCTGATGAGGTTTTGTGTTTTACACAGTAAGACGTGACAAAATAAGCAAAAGTATGAAAAAAATGAATGAACAAGAAGAACTTTGTGATTAAGACGTATACAACAAAAGTAATACACAAATGTACAACAATGTATAACGGGTGACAATGAAAGGTCAGGGAGTTTAGAAAGCCTCCATGTCAAAAAGGAACTCTTTGCACAACACATTTTGGGACATTGGTCTTTATGTAACACCACAATCTGAGTACATGATGTGCAGCAAGTCAGCCACAGAAACAAAACTGTTGCATCAGTTTGAATGTTTGGTGCAGATGTTGCGTTAGAAACACTTCACATGTTCCATTGACAATGATAACATTGATATTTGGATATAATGTTCAGTATCTTTCTATAATAAATCAATAGCATTTACAGGCCACAACTAACAACAAAAAGATATTTATGTTTCACACATTCATTTCGAACATATTAAAACTTACCCTTTAAACAATAGTACAGGTAGACAACATGATGAACACTTACATACTGAATCATCCTTTCTCAGGAACATTATTCAAATATTATTCTTTTATAATTGTGTGAATTTACAGTTTGTAGTTTTGCACGCAACATGAAACATGAAACGAGCTCAGCACTAACTACTTAGACCGTATCAGAACATCACGCTCACAGATGAATCTGTTATTCATTAAACAGTCTGCCTGATTCCAGCTGGATGTGAGATTCCTCCCGGGGATCATCAGTCCGCATTGATCCGAGTTACCAAGGTTCTCACTCATCCAGTACCTTCAAACACACGACATGACTATTAGCACCTGTAATAATATCTTTACTACTGCTCACAAAAGTGTGACAATTAACAAAAAGGCCATAAAATCTGATTAGCATTTTAAGGATTTGTCGTCCATGTTGGCCCAAAGCTCGAGATTAAGAGAATCAAAATGAGGAGTTCAAGACCAAACCACAGCGAGTCCCACACGGCAGGACACACGTACGATAAAACGTGGAACATGCAAACTACAGGCTCTCCTCAAAATGATATGAAAGATCCATATTTCCATAAAAACACCCACAAAAAACAAATGACGATTCCTCTTCTTTCACCTCTTGCCATATGTGTATGAATGTATGTTTAAAATGTTTAAAATTAGAAATAACATCCAAGCACAGTAATGTTATAACAAATAAATAGCTTCATATTCACCGTACAAACACTAGAGTGCTATGGTAGCGTAGTGGACAGATACTATTAGGACTGTAGAACAGTCTATAACAGAACCTTTTTGTGTTTCCATTGTAAATGTAGGACAATAAATCTGTTTTAAAGTTATATTTTAGTATGCATGTTATTTCAAAACGCTCCCTAGTAGAAGGTGTAATTCATTAAATGACCACACTTCTTATAAACACAGTCCCACAGGTTATAGGAAGTGTTCTGCCTTTCTTAAGGTCAAGTTTCTAAGAACAGCTGTAACTGGGTTCATCACATATGTGTGGTCAAGTGAGACCTAGTGGATGCTCGCGAGGCTGAGATGAGTAAGTAAGTCTTTCTTACCCTGCAGTGTCAATACGTCCATCAATCCAAACCCAGTTTTTGTCATTCATTTGTTTTAACCCGATCCAGTATCCATGATACTTGTCGAAGTACTTCTTTGTGTGATTACTGAGGAATTCCTGTAAGTTGTACAGTGACAGATCATCAAAAGCACCTCACACTTCTACGCATATATTCACAGACATGAACACCGTTTGCATCATTAATTACCAGAAACCTTTTCCATTGCTTTTTGGATTTAAATGTATTGTAATCTCTTAATCTGAATTGAAACCGCATTAAATACTCTGCGTTACTGTGGCTCTATAGCGTTATAACTCACCTGTTCCTGCTGACTATCAATAACAACCAGATCTGCAGCCGTCGTGAGGCAACGCTCCTGGCTTCCTTCCCATGTCTTCCAAGGTTGTTTCTCGTTAAACAAGTAGCACTTTTCCTGGAACTGAATCCAGCCTTTCTGACACGGCTGACACTCTGCACAGAGAAATGGAACAAGATTAGAATCTGTTATTTTAAAGCACAAATACAAAAACAGTGTAGGTCCCAATGACAGAACAGCTTTTTTCTACATCCAGTATACTAATTACTAGCACTGTATCATGTTATATTTAACCACCAATAAAACATAACCAATTTAAGTTTCAGACATGAGTTACTTTGTCATTGTCAACTTTCTAACTTCAATTAGATGTGGTGAAAACATAGTTTTGCTAATGCTCTTAAAAGTAAAGTGAAAAAGATGCTCATGGAACATCTGGAATGGGAAAGCCTCAAAGGAACAAGGATTTATGAGACAAAAAATGTTTTGCTACATGGTCTTGGTCAGTCTGTTGGTCTGTACAGCCGCCATTATGTCAGACCTGTGACCAAATATTGACTTTTAGAAAAAGAGAATATTTCCCAACTTTCTAAAAATAAATAAAACCTCACATAAATGTTTGATGCTATATTTTATTTTAAGATAAGATTGAAAATAACATGCCTATTTTTAATTTTGGAAAATTACATATTCATAAGAAAAAATGGTCATGAACCAAGCTAACGTTCCTGCACTTTAATAAAAGATCTTATCTAATGGTAAAAACCAAAAAAGCGTTTACGATCTCCATCCATCCATCGGATCGGGTCGCGGGGGCAGCAGCTCCAGTAAGGAACCCCAATCTTCCCTTCTCCGGGCCACATCCTCTAGCTCCGACTGGGGGATCCTGAGGCGTTCCCAGGCCAGTGAGGAGATATAATCTCTCCACCGAGTTCTGGGTCTTCCCCGGGGTCTCCTCCCAGCTGGACGTGCCTGGAACACCTCCCTAGGGAGGCGCCCAGGTGGCATCCTTACTAGATGCCTGAACCACCTCAACTGGCTCCTTTCAACGTAACTCTGAGTGTCTCACGGATGGCTGAGCTTCTCACCCTATCTCTAAGGGAGACGCCAGCCACCCATCTGAGAAAACCCATTTCAGCCGCTTGTACCCGTGATCTCATTCTTTCGGTCATGACCCAGCCTTCATGACCATAAGTGAGGGTAGGAACAAAGATCGACCGGTATATTGAGAGCTTTGCCTTCTGACTCAGCTCTCTTTTCGTCACAACGGTGCGGTAAAGTGACTGTAATACTTGAGGTACCTAAGACCTTGAGACCACAGCTCATCACCGCAGTTTCAGTAATAGAGGTTTTGAACATCGCCCACTCAGGTTCAATGCCCCCAACCTCCATAGGGATGTCTGAAAAGCTCCACCGGAGGTGTGAGTTAAAGATCCCCAGGACAGGGGCTTCCTCCAGACGTTCCCAGTTCACCCGCACTACCCGTTTGGGTTTACCAGGTCTGTCCAGAGTCTTCCCCCACCCCTTGATCCAACTCACCACCAGATGGTGATCAGTCGACAGCTCCGCCCCTCTCTTCACCCAAGTGTCCAAATCATGCGGCCTCAGATCAGATGATACGATTACAAAATCGATCATTGACCTTTGGCCTAGGGTGCTCTGGTACCACGTGCACTTATGAGCATCCTTATGTTCGAACACGGTGTTTGTTATGGCCATTCCATGACTAGCACAGAAGTCCAACAACAAACGACCATTCGGGTTTAGATCAGGGAGGCCCTTCCTCCCAATCACGCCTCTCCAGGTGTCTCCATCGTTTCCCACATGTGCGTTGAAGTCTCCCAGCAAGACTACGGAGTCCCCTACTGGAGCCCCCTGCAGGGCTCCATTCAGGGTCTCCAAGAAGGCCGAATACTCAGAACTCCGGTTTGGGGCATAGGCACAAACAACAGTCAGAGTTTTCCCCCCCATAACCCAAAGGCGTAGGGAGGCGACCCTCTCATCCACCGGGGTAAACTCCAACGTAGCGGCGCTCAGCCGGGGGCTAGTGAGTATCCCCACCCCGGCCCGACGCCTCACACCTTGGGCAACTCCGGAGAAGAATAGAGTCCAACCCCTATCCAGGAGTACGGTTCCAGAGCCAAGACTGTGCGTAGCGGTAAGCCCCACCAGATCCAACTGGTAGCGATCCACCTCCCGCACTAGTTCCGGCTCCTTCCCCCACAGAGAGGTGACGTTCCACGTCCCCAGAGCCAGCCTCTGCTGCCCGGGTCTGGTCCGTCGAGGTCCCTGACCATCACTGCCACCCGTGTGACAGTGCACCCGACCCCAGCGGTTTTTCCCATGAGTGGTGGGCCCACAGGATTGATGGATGGGAGGCACCACGCAGCTTCTTCGGGGCAAACCCGGCCACCAGGCGCTCGCTGTCGGGCCCTCCCTCTGGGCCTGGCTCCAGACGTGGGCCCCGGGCTTCCTCCGGGCAGGGTCTCTCCTATGCTTTCCCATTTTTTCATGAAGTCCTTTTTGAACCATTCTTAGTCTGGCCCCTCGCCTGAGACCAATTTGCCTTGGGAGACCCTACCAGGAGCACTAGGCTCCAGACAACACAGCTCTCAGGTTCATAGGGACACACAAACCTCTCCACCACGATAAGGTGATGGTTCCCAGAGAGGCCTGATAACGGACAGCATGAAGGACAACCCCACTAACGTGGTGGAGGGCTGCTGCTCCGACATGGCGGTCACATTCAACGGGATGTCGCCGAATTAAATGCAGGTTATTATGATCATTATTATTATTATTAATATTATTATTATGATTATTATTACGATCTCTAAGATTATAATATGATGGGTTTGTTTTTGTTTTCTAGTGTCTATGTATCTGTTTGTAGCTCATGTGTACAAAAAGAAACACTTGAAACAATCCACTCCTCGTATGACCTCGTCGGAGCATTATCTGTCGCTACTCTTTTATTGTAGCTGTTGTTTTTTTTGCAAAGGAGTATTAACATATGCTACATGCAGGTGCTGTACCCTTAATCCTCCCTATTCTTTACTACTGTATGGTCAACATAGCAGCAGGCACTTACTTTTATCTGGGCAGTAGTCATTTACATTAAAAGTGTTAAAGGTCAGGATGACTTCCAGCATCCAGGTCAGGTTGTATATTTCTCTGCTCAGCTCTTCTGTCTTGCCGTCAAAGATTCTCCTCTCCGTGACCAGCTGCTGATTTTCTGCTGTCAGCTCGCTGAGGTTTGCTTTCTGTTCGTTCATCACCACAACTGTGACTGTGGTGAGAACGAGAGGGAGACATCTGTCAGTCAGAGACATCTGTCTGTCAGATGTTATTTTCCATACACTCCTTACATTGTTTCCCATGTTGTATGGCTCTTTAATGTAATCATAAAATAGATCAAATCAAAACAGAAATAAAATGTAAAATACAGACTGACTCCTAAATGGCAGCAGGCACAATTCAGAGAAAACTGATCTCACATTACATAACAAAAACATCCCAGCGTGACTCAGCTGGTCGAAATGAAAGCTGCTATCAGTGTGTTGACATGAAACTCACTGTAGACGATGGCACCGATGCTCACCACCAGGAGGACGCACAGTATCCCCAAACACGCCGCCAACACGCCAAAGAGAGAGCGCGCAGCTGCTTCATCATCCGCTTGTAATGAGACAAACTCATATTTAAATCACAGTAGTAATCAAGTCATTCATCATCAACGTTACTATGAGCGCATGGAAGGTGTATTGTCAACTATGTTTTCTATGTTTTTCAGGTGGCTCCAGTCCTACCTGTCCGACAGAACCCACTTCATTTCCCATCACAACCACTCCTCTGCCACAGCGCCAGTCACCCAAGGCGTCCCCCAAGGTTCAGTACTCTGCCCCCTCCTCTTCACAATCTACATCCTCCCCCTCGGTCAGATGCTCCGCCACTTCAACCTGGACTTCCACTGCTATGCTGACGACACTCAGATCTACCTCAGCACCAAATCCCCCCATAACCCACCCCTCTCCCACATCGAATCATCTCTCACAGCAATAAAAAACTGGATGCAACACAACTTCCTCAAACTTAACAGTAACAAAACTGAAGTCCTCCTCACCCCATATCCGCCATATTGTCAAAACTTCCCTTTTCCACCTCCGCAATATTGCAAAAATCAGGCGATCTCTCACCCGCCCAGCATCTGAAAGACTGATTCACGCCTTCATTTCCTCCCGCCTTGACTACTGTAACTCCCTTCTATATGGTATCACTGCAAGCTCCATCAGCAGACTCCAACTGGTCCAGAACTCCGCCGCCCGACTCCTCGCACACCAAATCTTGGCACCACATCACCCCAATCCTCAAAGAACTCCACTGGCTACCTGTCTCCCTCCAAATCAACTACAAACTCCTGGTCCTCACTTACAAAGCCCTCCACCACCTCGCCCCCTCCTATCTCACTGACCTCATCTCCTCCTACCAACCCCCACGGTTCCTCAGATCCACCTCAGCTGGTCTCCTTTCCACCCCCAAATCCAAGCTGCGCAGCTTTGGAGACAGAGCCTTCTCCAGGGCAGCACCCAGGCTCTGGAACTCCCTCCCCCAAGACATCCGTGACTCTCAGTCCCTCTCCATATTTCAGTCCCGCCTCAAGATGCACCTCTTCTCTACATATTAATATACATATTAAAATAATTATTGATGGTTTTTAGGTGCTTTTAATTTGGCAAAATTATAAGAACCACCCGAAATTCAAGTTAGATGTTGTCAAAAGGCTCGACAAAAAGAGCAGATTTAGCTGTATCATCATCATAAAGTCACAATAAAGGATATTGTATGGTTCATTATGTTGTATAGCGCAACTGGTGAAATGATATAAGACAGACAACAGATTTTATAACTTACTCGGTGCAGTAGTCACAGCCACTTTAGGTTTTACTTCAGAACAAGTTGTCAAGTCCTCTTCTTTCTCTGGACGACAGAAATGACATGTTGATATGAAAAGTTATATTACGTGGTTATCATAAGAGTTATTGTATTTCCTGTTCAGTGCTGTCAAATATTATATGTTCTTGTTTTTGCTGTCTGTTGGTGCTCCATGAAGAAACTGTTTTTCTCAATTGATTTAATGCACTTTGCTTCGTCCTGTAAATTAATGATGCATTAATGTGTCAATAAATAAAGTTGTTTCCTATAATAATCAGAGTTAGCATACAATACATTATATTTATGAATCTGCAGAGTAACGACTAAAGTTGTCGGATAAATGTATAAAGTAAAAAGTGTGTGAGAATTCTCAAGTAAAGTACTTTAAAATTGTACTTAAGTATAGTGCTTAGGTAAACGCACTTAGTTACTTAGTTACTTTCCACCAGTGACATATATATTCCAATTTCTTTTGACTTTTTTATAGCACTGCATCAAAACTATGGAGAAAAACTTTAATTGTAACGTGTAAAGTGATGTTGAGCTGGTTTGTACCGTACTGTATATCATAGCAGGTAAATCTTGCAAACGAGTAAAGATTTCTTCTTTTTGTGAGTAAAAGAGTTTGATTCTTCCACACAGAACCCTTAAAAAGATGTTAAATAGTTTAAAATATTCATAATGTTAAAAAGAAAAGCAGTAGTCACTTACCTTTTGGAGCTGCACCACTCTTTTTAAAAACCACCGTAGAATACTGGATTTCTTCCTCCATCCTTAGTCATAGATCGGTGTTTTGTGCAGAGAACAAGAGTAAGTGTGAACAAACTGAATTTTGCAACTCTGGCTCAAAGAGAACTAACAAAAGGTTCCTCTTCCCCCAAACACTTTTTTAAATGGCAGTCTCTGAGTTCACCGTACAACCTCTGGTGGGTTAACTCCCATTTGGATTTCTTGGTTAAAGATAAGATAATGGTTTGTAATACACATCATTGATAAGATTGGTATCCATCACCATCAAAGGACAAGGCTGGCGATGTGCTATACTTTGTTGCTGTCAACAAATCCCATAAAAAACAGGGGTAAATTGTGCATTTGTTAGGGACTATTTTCTGCGGTGGATGAATACACATTTGGTGCTCTAGTGATTACCTCACAATAAACTACAATGCCCATATTCCCAGTAATGAAAGAAAAAAGTCTCACAGTGCAACAGGTATGGGTTTTTATTGATTATAAGAAACATAGAACATTACTTCCTTTAAAAATAAGAGTATTTCATTCTTAGGAAATATTGGTAATTTACACTCAGGGGACTATTTATTGGGCACACATGTACATGTTGGAAATGTATAAATTAAATGATATGTTTATTATTTAAAGTTGTGGATAGCATTATAATGTTTCAAACTTGTTGACCTCCCTATTTACATACATGAGGAGGGCAGACTATTAGAAACACCTCTCAATTAAATGCAGTCCAGAACAACACCATCAGTAACTATGAGCTCAATGCTACATATAGTTAAATGTACACCTCTATGACACCCTGAATATTATGATCTTTGTAAAGGTAGAATTGTTGGCAGAGCTGTTGAATTGCATTACATTTCCCTCTACAGGTGTACCTAATAAAGTGGCCACTGGGTACAGATGTCCAAGATATATGAAGAGAAAACAACATTTATACAGAACATGGATGGATAGCTTATATTTAGTTTGCTTTCATTAAAGCTCTTTTTTCACAGATCCAGCGGTTCTTCATTTCACAGCTCGCTTTGCTCCAGTTGGCAAGAGGATCTGCGTATTGCTGAGTTAGACCACAAGAAACTCTGTTGCTTGTTTGTTGTCTTTTCCAGTACCTGGTGAAGGAAAATTCACAATATCAATCTATTTGTCAACGTTTTTGCAAATACGCTTATTAGCTTTCTTGCAGAAAGTCTGCCTTTATTATGCATTGTAAAATTCCATACATGTTGTCTATTCACTACAGGTGAACTACTTTACTACAGGTAAAAAGAAAATAGACACCATAAACTTCCCCAGTTGATTACCTACATTAAGACAATCATGCTTTCTGAAATGATATTTAAATATACAAATGAGGCATTATCTAATGCTAACACATGGTGAAGTTAGGAGAAATCTACAGATGCAAATGAACAAAGTTGTTTTTGCCTGCAGTGTCTCAGTTTAACTGTTGATAGTGTGTCCATAAGTGTGTTGCTTCCTTCCTCTTGCTTCTTTTGGCAAAGTTTTTGTCTTTGCCGTCACTGACGGAGACGAACATGTTGCAAGGGATTTCACTGGGATCTGCCATGTTAAGAAACCGGAAGATTCTTTGCTTCATTTGCCCCGTGCGTCAGATTCCACTAAAACCCAGCGTCACAAAGCAAAATGCGACGTGCAGTGGGGGGAAGGCTGCCAAACTTCTTGCCGACGGTCTGGTTTGTTTACAGTAAAGTTATGTGTCTGAATAACTGCGGTCATGATTAACTGAGGTTAAAATAGCATGTGGCAGCTTCTGAGTTATGGTGTGTGTGTTTCATTTGTGCTCACATCACAGTGAAGTTGCTTCCATCTACCCACGTCCACGCGTCCTTCTTTTTCAAGCCGATCCAATAGCCATGCATGTCATCATTGTAGCGTTCTGTGTGGTTATTGATAAATTCCTAAATGTTGTGATACAGGCGTTAATTGAAAAAAAAATGTTATCTCACTGACTCTGCCACATGTATAATAAAACATGATACAAATGATTTAGATTACTACAGCTCAAAGATGAAAAATACACATGAAAAGACTCATACAAGAAATAGGAACATTAAAAACGTTGCAGAAAGGATTTAAGAATGAATAAAATGTGGAATTTAACTAGCTGTTAAGCTTACAGTAGAGTTTTAGTACCATATTTGTTCTTGTTGTGGTCAAACATGTGGTTTTACTGCAGGGTAAATACTTCAACTAAATGATCTTTTGTGTCTAAATGACTGTCTGCTTCATGTTTTCACACTTCTGGACACCATGGATCTCCATTTCTGTCTATGAAAAGAGATATGGAGATGCTCTCTAGCTTTGTTTGAGCATGAAATTACAAATTAAATGAGTCTTGCCTGTTCCTCCTGGCTCTCGATCACCAACAGATTGGCCTTCATCTCTTTGCATTGATCATGGCTTCCCTGCCAAGTCTTCCAGTCGTAGGAATATGTAAGTGTTGAAAACAGGTAACAGTTTGACTGAAACAGCATCCAGTCGTCCAGGCAAGGTTTACACACTGTTCAACAAGAGACAAGGGAATCATAATCATGGTCATTCTGTATTGAATATAAAATATATATTATAAAAGTAAATACTTTTCATGTAGCTCTCTCTTTAACCAGGTAATTCCACTCAAATTAAAAACATGTTTGTGCCAGAAAGTCCAAACTCAGAAAGATGAATCATGATATAAAATAATGTTCATAAGCAAAAATTGACACAAATCAAAAGGCAATAAAAGGAAAGTGAAATGTCTGCATTCACAATTGAAGAGCTCAAAAGTTAGTCGTTAGCTTTCAGATCCTTTACTTAAGTAAAATGCTAAAATACTGCACTGAAAACCTTACTAACCTTTACTTTAAGTAAAAGTATGTAAGTATTATCACTTATACTTCAAATACCTGGAACTTGTATTTAAGTACTTAAATGCCCTTCCACCACTGACACATCTACACCATGTGTTCACCTTTCTGTGGGCAGTGCGCATCCACTGCGAAGTTCTGATATTCCAGGATGACTTCGACGGTCCAGTTGAGTCCGTCTCTCTCTCGGGTCAAATCTTTTGTCTGTCTCTCTAAATCGGTCATTTCTGTCCACAGCTGCAGGTTCTGTGCTGTTAAGTTGACGTTTTCTCTGCGCTGCTCTGACATGACTGTGTTGACTGCAGTCAGGAAACAAACCGTTACTTTTGCACTCACTTGTTTTTACCAAACACCCTTGAAAACAGGTAGACTGACTTACAGTGGATACTGACTGCGCTGACGACCGACACCAAGATGAGACAAATAATCCCCAAAGCCACTGCCACCAGATGAAGCACAGTATACAGCGGAGCTTTCTTTTCATTTTCTACCAAGAACAAATGAAACAATCAATTCGTTATACTAATTGATAGTAAATTGTTATTATATATCATTTGTTTTAATCATGGTAAACCATAAATAACCTGGTATGACAGGATTTGTATTCCATATCTGCTCCTGCCATGTCTTCACCTCAGCGTAGATTATTTCCAGGTTGTTTGGGTTCTCTGCAAAAAGCAAAATAGGAAAAGAAAGTTCACTTCCTGTTCTGCAGTGTGGCATCTCTATGTCAACCTCTGCATTTCAAGACACTTGATGTGTACCATAATACTGAATAAATATGGAAATATGTCAATGTTTAGTGGATTATCTCTGGGCATTTTATAGCAAAAAGCTGATCTTAAGTATTAACATTTAGTTTTTACTTTACAGGTTTACTTTGTCAGGGCAAGCACTATTAAACCCCACAGAGCTTTATTTCAGTTTTAGTTTAAAATGCTGCAATGCTTTAATGTTGAAGCCACAAACATCAGATATTATACATCAACTTTATGTTTTTCTTAATGTAAATAAACTTTAAGGTAGATTTAAGAAGGGAAATAAGACTTAAAGAGGTTTAGAAGAATTGCTTTTACACAAATACTGTATTTTTCCTCTCCAGAGAGCAGATTTACTGAGGTTTAAAATACAATGTGTGCAAAGACATTTATTCTAAAGTATGTCTGCGAGCTGCCTGATGCAAGCAGAGTGCTGGTAGAAGTATTGACATTATTGTCTGAGGTAAAAGTCGCAATACCAAAATATAAAAATACTCCATTACAAGTAGAAGCCCTGCATTCAAAATATTATGCATGCATATTTATATAAATATGTATAAATGTGTATATATATATATTTATATTATATTATCACAAAGTACAAGCTTTATGAATAGCAGCAGGAGCAGTCCCCCTGTCAGTGTTTTATTGCTATATTTTATGTAAACTGATTGTTATTGCTGATGCATTACTGTGTAAGCAGCTAATTTAAACTGGGCATGTAGAAAAGTGGATCAGGTTTAATGTAGCAGGGAATATCGGGAAACTATAAAAGTATTTAAATCTGTATTTACAGTAAGTACTGCAGTAAATGTACTTTCGAGTCACACAGTCCTGGGCTCAGTTCAGCAGACAGTACAGTACAATAAAAAAACAGAATACATGACTCACCATGTGCACGAAAACCATTAGTCTTGAAAATCACTGTCGTGTAATCCAGTTCTTCCTCCATTATCTTATCAGGGTCACACAGAACGTATTCCCCTTATCTCAAATACAGAATCTCCTTCAAACCACCACAGACATTCAAATGCAGATTATTGTGGGTGCTCTTTGGTTTGGTTTCAGAGGCAGCGGAGCCAACTGTGAGAGAAAACACAATCTGCACTTCTTCTTTTTGACAGAATGTTGAAAGACGTTGTGGTTTTGGGGGTTTATTGAGAGGAAGAAACATCATCTTACACTGAACCTTCACATTACATCACATTACAGGTCATTTAGCAGACGCTCTTATCCAGAGCTGACTCACAGTGAACTAACTACAGGGACAGTCTCCCTGGGTTAAGTACCTTGCTCAGGGGCACAATGGTGGCAGCCATTGAACAGTATTGAACTCACGACCTTCTGGTGTTCTGTTTGGAACCACTAGGCCATCCCCACCCACTTCACAGGTCTTATTATTACTACGTGTATTAACAAAATAACCAAACAGTCAGTCAGTCAGTCAGTCAGTCAGTCAGTCAGTCAGTCAGTCAGATAGATAGGCAGGCAGACAGACAGACAGACAGACAGGTAGATAGATAGATAGATAGATAGATAGATAGATAGATAGATAGATAGATAGATAGATAGATAGATAGATAGATAGATAGATAGATAGATAGATAGATAGATAGATAGGCAGGCAGACAGACAGACAGACAGACAGACAGACAGACAGACAGACAGACAGACAGACAGACAGACAGGCAGGCAGGCAGACAGACAGACAGACAGACAGACAGACAGGTAGGTAGATAGATAGATAGATAGATAGATAGATAGATAGATAGATAGATAGATAGATAGATAGATAGATAGATAGATAGATAGATAGATAGATAGATAGATAGATAGATAGATAGATATATATAGATAGATAGATAGATAGATAGATAGATAGATAGATAGATAGATAGATAGATAGATAGATAGATAGATAGATAGATAGATAGATAGATAGATAGATAGATAGATAGATAGATAGATAGATAGATAGATACTTTATTCATCCCGGGGGAAATTTAGGCATCCAGTAGCTTAAAAGACATTATACATTTTTTAACATTACATCGCTGTAAATTCTTCTCTTTGCACCAGGATGTGATTATTTTGACTGAGTGTTTTCAGCAGCAGACATCATTTAGCTGGTGGTTTGGTTCAACTGTAAACAATCAACGTCATTTCTGTGCTGTATTGATATGTGTTCATCAATAACTTGTCTCTTATCCTTTTTGTTTTACATGTGCAGTACAATATTCTTATTACTCATTAAAATCTTAATGAACTTTTTTACTAAATGTGACACAACCTACCGTATTAATCCCAGCATTGAGTAAATAAGTAAACACATATGAACGTGTGATTTTCCTCATTCATGCAAATATTCTGCCCTCTGCTGACTGATGACTCAGTTCTTCTAATATTATCTGAAACATTCAAATTGTTCAAAACACACACACACAAGTATTGTGACGACTCAAATTGGTTTGGTTATCCGTTTGCTACAATATGTTGGATTCATGTTAATGTGTAATTAAAGACATTTAAATTTGTGGAAAAGAATTTGGTTGAAAAAAAATAAAAAATTAAATTGTCTAATTAAACAAAATTTTGCGACCCCCCCTGCAGTACCTCGACGGACCCCCTAGGGGTCGCGGACCCTCTGTTGAATACCTCTGCTCTACATGTTAGTTACACCTAGCGGAAACTAAAGCAGTCCAATATACAATCATGCAATTAATCCAACTGTCATTTTGGAGGATGTAGTTTGCCTTAAACTCTCAGATGTTTCTTTTATTTTGGCCATCCCATTTATATAAATAACAGAAACACCTTTCTGTATAAGGCTATTATTAATTTAAAAGCATGTAATACCTTGTGAGGCATCTGTAGTATCTACCCATAAGACTATAACGTTTCATCCTAATGTGTGAAGAATGATTTCTTTCATTTGAAAAGTCCAAGTGAAGCAAACACAAACACTTTAACAGGCTTTGAAACAACTGTGAACAAAGGTTATTCAGTTATGTTCCGGAATAGTTTGAACATATCTTTATAAAACATGGGAAGTGAAGAACAATAAGATGTTTAGTAAACTTTCACCTACAGTGACTCACTGATCTGGTTCCTTGGCCCTTAATCTGCATGTAGAAGTGACTCATGCGTAATGAAGGCAACGGACCAATCAGCGAGCAGGATAGGTACAGGAAACGCTCCCTTGTCCACCTGCACATAACGAGCCACAAGGAGCCCGAGAGCCTAGAGACTGACAGCGTGTCTTTGGAAAGCCTGAAAGAAGTAGAACTACTTCTTTATTTTGATACGCGCTGTACCGGCGAGCAGCGATGGTTTGCGGCGGATTCGTTTGCACCAAGAACGCACTCTGCGCTCTGAATATACTTTATGTTGTAAGTATGATTGTACTGCTGTTTTACCGCTGGGAATGTAACTGAAACAACTGCTTTACAAAAGAAAACAAGTGTATTTTGTCTTGACCTGCTACTTTCCTGTTAGTTTAATACGAATTGAAGTGTTTTGTGAGCAGTTTTCTTGTTGTGGAAGCAGACAGGTGTTGCTGGTAAGTGATTAGGCCCAGAGTTCAGGGTCAGTGTTGCTGTTATTGGTGGCTTTACTCAGAGATGATAATAAATAGGTCAACTCGATGATTAATTAACATAGGCCTGGACATACTTATTTGGGACATAAATCATAATCAAGAAGAGAAAAACAATATGTGACCATATGTAGCTTATCTCTGACTAACCTCTGCACTAAATACTGCGTGTCTCTTTTATTATGCTTTTATTATACCGGTAATTCATTTAATGGGTTTGTAATTGTGTACCTTACTTGTGTTATTCTATAACTCTAGAGCTCAATGTGGGAAATTAACAATTTTCCAACATTTTAGTCAAAACAATGAATCGAGAAAATGATCTGTTGGATGAATTGATACTGAAAATCGTTATTTTTCAGCCCTATATTTAATATCATCTCTAGGTGGAGAAACTGCTCTCTCTGAAACAACACATTTTAACACAATATTGACCTTCTTTTACCTTACTTTTTTTGTTTAATTTAAGGGTGTGCTGTTTGTTTGGTTTTAGAAGCGGTGGGGACACAATGAAGGGAGGTCTTTCAACAAACACTACAAAACAATATATTATAAAAAGAGTTATATTTATAAATCTAACCCTAACCCTATAACAGTTGCTGTTCACTTTTCTTGATAAGCACCTGACATATCAGATACTTTTGTATTTGCATCTTTACAACAAAGAGTACTGTCCTTTCCACATCGTCAGCAGTTCCTGCAATCTATAGAAATATGGGTTAAATAATTATTTTTTAATCCAAAAAACATGCAAAAGAAGTCAAAGTAGTTTTTTCAGCCCTGAGTAAAGCCTGCAGTCTGTTCTCAGGCTGCAGAAGGCCTCCACTATTCAGACAAAAGAGCCTTTTATGTAGTCTGAGAGTTATTATACAACTGAAACTCTAAATATTGGGGGATTGACACCGACAGGTTTAATATTTATGCACTCTGGAGACGGCTTTGGTCTGGAGATGGCGCTTAAACGAAGAGAAAACGATGTGTTCGTATCAGCAACCATGTGGCATAAAGTGTGACAAGTTTGCAGATTTTTACCCCAACTAACACACCTTCAACCAGCTGATCTACAGCATGACACACACTTCTTCCGAGAGAAAAATCCTTTGAAAGCTCACACTGATTCTCCTCCTTCTAATGGGCTAATTATGAGACACTAGGCCTCTGTGCTCAGACATACAAAAGGCCTCATCATTTCTCCTGAAACGCAGTTTATGTTGTGGTTTTGTGTCTCTTTTAGGGCTGCAACTAACCATCATTATCCGCCGATTTATTTTCTAGATTAATCGTTTGGTCTATACAATTTCAGAAAACATGGGAAAATGTCCATCCCAGTTCCTCAAAAGTCCAAGGTGATGTCTTTTAATGCCTCGTGCTGTCATATAAAACAGAGAAAAGCAGGAAATCTCTATTCATTCATGTTTCTTTGTGGTCATTTTGAGTCTCTTCCTCGTTGGTACGCGTCTCTTTGAGTGACATTTTGCAGCCTAAGTCCATGGGGTCTCCTGACACCCATAAGGCCCGTCCAGTAATCCATCCATGTTCCTTCTTCCCTCAACATTGTTTTTTTCCTCCTCAGTTGGTGAGTCTGCTGCTTATCGGAGTGGCAAGCTGGGGGAAATGGTTCGACCTGGTTTCCAGCATCAGGGTGGTGGTGGCCGTCATCGGCGTGGGCGTCTTCCTGTTATTGGTTGCCTTTGTGGGGCTGTGGGGGGCCTTGAAGCACCATCAGGTCCTGCTCTTCTTCGTATCCTTTGGTTTGTGTGTAGGAGCACAGGGAGACACTCCACACCTCTGATAGTTGTTGTGTGCCAAAGCAAGTAAAGTAAATAACCCAGAAGTGATTTTAGTCCTTTGCTGAACTTGTGTTTTAATGCTTCTTGTGAGAGTTCAGAATGTTTCCATGATTTTCTTTTTTTAATTAAAAAACAACAACTTCCTAAACTTGCTCCAGTACATGGTGATCCTGTTCATCGTGTTTGTCGGGCAGTTTTCTGTGTCCTGTGCTTGTCTGTCCCTGAATAAAGACCAGCAGGTATGTTTCTTTTGTCTACATACATTAAGATAATCATGCTGTTGTGGCCTAAACACTGTAGTTTCCTCAGATAAACCTTAAGTGTTATTCATGTTATGCATCCTTTGGCCTGTGTGCTTTTCGTTTACAGAACCATCTGCTGGAAGTCGGATGGAACAAATCGGAGGCCACTCAAAGGGACGTAGAGAAAACACTCGGCTGCTGTGGCTTCTCCTCTGTTCCCATCAATGGTTCCTGTGCTACTGTAAGTAAATCACACTGGAATATTATTTTCTTTTTCCTCTTAGCGGCAACTTGATCTTGACTTTCATGATCAAGTCTCTGGCAGTTTATTGAATTGTCTGTCTTACTTCCTCCAGAGATGCTATAACGGCAACACTCCAAAGACTTGTAAGACGTGCTCCGACGTTATCCAGCAGTACGTCGGAGAAGTGCTTCGCTTTGTGGGCGGCATCGGTCTCTTCTTCAGCTTCACAGAGGTCAGTAAAATGTGAACGGCAACAAATCATTTGGTGTGACGTGGCTGCTGACGTAGACATTTAGATGGCCTGTGCTGGGTTTATTGTAAGTGCAGTCAACTTGACACTTTCCGTTCATTTATCTTTCCTTTCAGATCCTCGGAGTTTGGCTCGCTCACAGATACAGAAATCTCAAAGATCCTCGATCAAATCCTGGAGCCTTTCTCTAAATAAACAGAAGAAATAATTGTTTTTCCTCTTACCTTTTTGTAAATCACTCCTATCTGGACATCTGTAAGATTTAAAGTCAGACGAACCTTTGGCCATTACCGGATAACGTAAAATAGTATAACAGTAACGCAAGTAGAGATGAAATGCCTCACAGCTGATATTACATAACTTAGCCTAACAAGGCTGTAACTACAGAACGTCTGAGTGAGCAAAGGTCTTATGGTAAAGGTTTTAATGCTCATGAACTCAACAGTTTGCTTTCATATTTGCTGATTGATTGAAATTATGCAATGTGAATTGTTGCTGTGAAGATTTGTCTTTCTTTAAAGGAGTAGTTTAACATTTCGGGTGAAGTAAGCGTCTTCTCTTAGATTTGATACCACCGTCGTGTCTGTGAGGTAAATGTGAAGCGACAGCTAGCAGCCGGTTAGCTTAGCTTAGCTTAGCTTAGCGTAAGGACTGGAAACAGGCAACAAAATCCACCTGCCAGCACCTCCTGTGTTTCACTAATTAACACGTTAAATCTTGTCTGTTTTTAATCCATACAAAAACTGTAAAAGTGAAAGACTTTTGTTTTTTCGGAGGGTTTTATGTGCCAGAACATTTCTTAGCAGAGACAAGACTTCAAGCTAAGGCTAGCCGTTTCCCCTCGCTTCCACTTTTAATATTAAGCTAACCAGCTGCAGGTGGTGGCTTCATATTTACAGTCGTATTAATCTTCAAATAAGCGTAATTCCCAAAATGTGAAACTATTCCTTTATGTGAAACTTGTAGGCTGAGCGTCGCCTCTTTAATTCTAATCCGTCTCAAAGAGATGGAGGTTAACAGCTCACTGTACACACACACCTTATGCAAATAAACTGCAGGTCAGCACCATGATGGCTGGATGACTGCGCTCACCACTCCCAGAGATTAATGTATCATGGGTGACCTCACACATTGCTGTGTTTTGCAGACAGTGGTTTTGGGTGTAGGATGTCATAACGGCAGGAAAAGACCAAAAGAAAGACAAACCTGTTGCAGCTCGACAGACTTACTGTAATGAAACCAGGTTTGTTTTTGATTTATATGTGTATTTATTGCTCTTGTTTCCTGTTCGAAACGTATGTGAACACGATGAATTCCTACTAAATCATGTTTCATCATATTCAGTAAGAGTTGCAGTGAAAGAGTGGAACATGTTATGTTTTGCTCGTCAGTTTTGGTGCTGATAGAGAGCTGTTTCTTTCACTCCGGAGGAGGAAACTTTGTGCCATGTGACTGGTTTACATTCCTCACCCCAAACAGGATGCCAACCAGGAAGTGCACACGGTTTAGATTCCTCTGAATGTTGCTACTGTCCTCAGGCGGTCCAACCTGTTCACAGATGTTAACTCAGCTGCTGCACTGCCATTGTACAATAAAGTCATTGTGTGTCAACCATGTATTTATCTGCACTCTATATTTAGATCTGTTTTGTAAGCCCATCATTCTCTTATAGCATGTATTGGTCTATCACGGGGTAATAATTAGACAAACTATTTAAGTATGCTTACAAGTGTTTGGTTGAAAGACAAACTTATAGGGATTGTTTTATAGTTGAAGAGGTCGTGCAGGGAAGAAATATAAACACGCTATTGGTGCAAGATTTGAAGTGTGGCTCTTTGCTCGTAGTCCCATCCTAACTTATAATTGCTTTGGCTCATAATGCTCCTCATGTGAGCAAGTGTTCAATCGTATTACAAATGCAACATGTGTGTATAAATATTTTCAGTTACTTAAACATTACTCTGGTGTTGCATCATGATTATTTACATCACCATCACTGTTACAGAAGCTGTCCATACATTTAATGTTTGTTAAGAATAGACTTATCTTAACGTTCTCCTTAGAAAATATAACAATCGCAGATCAGAACACTCAGAATTGTAACCCTCACCAAGTGTTACTGTACCAAAGGCGTAAAGGCAAATATTTTCTTTCTGTGCAAGATGCTGACCATGAAGAGATTACCTTATCACAGTAAAGATAAAGTGTTTTATAGTCAGAGGTCAAAGTAGAGCCAAAGAAACAACACAGTACGAGCTTGCAGAGGTTTGGGTTATATTTCTGTCAACTTCATGTATTTCAGGATAATGGTCAGTCTGTCCATTTCTCAAGTAGTGAAAAGTAACTAAGTATATTTACTCTCTTAAGTACAATATTGAAGTGCATTACTTGATTTTAAACTGCTTGATACTTCTACTCCACTGTATTGTAATCCATTAATACTTTAAATTAAGCAATTGACCGTTTGAGTGAGTAAAATGTATATAATGTAAACTGCTTAGTACGCCCTCTGGTGGACAAAGTATGTAACAGCAACGCTGTTTCCAATTTAAACAATCTATAAATCACCAAATACATTTCTGCTGAGGTGGAAAGTAAATTTACTTTAGAGTACTGTACTTTTTTACTTCCAATTTTCTACTCTACTACACTTATTAAAAAAAATTACTTTGCAAATTCATATCAATACAAAATATCAACTTATATAAACTACCCGGCAGTATATAAAGTTTGCTCCACGTTTACCAGCAATTTTTTAAATGGGCTGTTCGGCATGAGTACCTTTGTACATTTTAAATGCAGGATTTGTACTACTAACAGAACACTGGTGTGTTTTTGTACTGCAATGTCTTGTTACTTACCACCAGACATCTGTATTAAGTTAATATTGTCTTCTTTAAAACCTTCCTCAAAGCAGATATTGCCAAGACTCAAACATACTCTTGTGTTGTATCAAGATCTTTATTAAGCTTACTGTACATTCATGTACCAAACAGCATGTTCATTACATGAAAGTATACTCTTGCGGTCGAGAGTATTGACAGGAAGGCTAAAGTCCACTAAATAATGAGAATTCAGGCTCCATATTAACAAAGCAACACGAGCATATGTGGGCAAAAAGGACATACACATTCACATATATCCAAACAGAAGTGATGTGATTTAGTCAAACTTAAAATCAGATACCTTTTCACAAAGAACATTCTCTCAGCAAAAGTTGGACCAAAATAAAACACAAAGAAATAAATAGGCACTGGGAGAAGTAGTCACATTAGCATGATGCAATTAGTCAAGAGAGCTGCTAACTGCCTAAAAAGCCATACAGACAGTTTGAGGGTGAAGCTGCATTGAGTGGAAGTCGAATGAAGATCCAAGAAAAAGAATGAAGAGGAAAATGGCGTCTTGCAGGTTTCTTATCAGTTGGACTGGATTATGAGTCTGATGAGAACGCTCTGTGTGCGTTAGGGGAGTGCTGAGAGGTGAAATCCGGGTCTTCCCTCACTCGTTTCTTAATGTCTGCTTTAACCTGAGGAAAAAGAGATTATAATACTCATGGTGGAACGCACAAGCTTTGTGTCAGAAGTTGATTTAGTGGTAAGAGAGGCCGTCATGTGACCACAGGTTTGTTGCCTCTGATGGGCATTAGAGACAAAGTGAGAAAACCTCACTACAAACACAGCTCAGCTGCATGTCTGTAATAACACAGCTCAGCTGCATGTCTGTAATCACACAGCTCAGCTGCATGTCTGTACAGACACAGCTCAGCTGCATGTCTGTACAAACACAGCTCAGCTGCATGTCTGTAATAACACAGCTCAGCTGCATGTCTGTAATCACACAGCTCAGCTGCATGTCTGTACATGACACAGCTCAGCTGCATGTCTGTACAAACACAGCTCAGCTGCATGTCTGTAATGACACAGCTCAGCTGCATGTGTACACAGCTCAGCTGCATGTCTGTAATGACACAGCTCAGCTGCATGTCTGTAATGACACAGCTCAGCTGCATGTCTGTAATGACACAGCTCAGCTGCATGTCTGTACAAACACAGCTCAGCTGCATGTCTGTAATGACACAGCTCAGCTGCATGTCTGTAATGACACAGCTCAGCTGCATGTCTGTAATGACACAGCTCAGCTGCATGTCTGTAATGACAGCAGGACAGAGGAAAAAAAGACAAGTAATTCAAAAAAAAGTAATTTAAAAAAAGATAATTTAATTTACTAAATGATGAATTCATTTGTTTCATCCTTTAACCTCTATAGATTATTTTGTGATGTGTAAACTATGTTCTACCTAAAAATGTAATAGTATTATTATAATTGTTTTAATTAAATGTAAGCAAGGTGTGTATTATATTAAATATTAAACTGCTCGTTCAGTAGGTCAAAGATGAATATCTTTCTAAATATAAAACAAATTGGTAAAACAATTCTATCAGTGTAACCTCTGCGACTTGAACAAATGTGATGCTAACCAATACAAATAACTGCCAAAACTATGAAAACCGGCCCAAACTGAAGCCATTAATAGCCTAAATGTTTGTTCTAATCCACATGCAAGATTTAGTTACCTGTTCTGCATACGCTTCCTTCAGCTCCTGGGTCTCCAGGTCGTCTTGTAACCGCTCCGCAGAAGTGATGGGCTTCACGCCGGCTGCCCTGGCGGCTTGACTCACCGCATCAGAGAGGGAGAGGAGGCTTCCGCCACCCAGTCCCGTCTGAAAACACACAGAGACACCTTGAAGAAGGGAAGGACAAGTGACGTTCGTACACGATAAGTTAAGTTACAACTGATCTGATTACCTTCCTGCGTTTAGCTGGCATGCCATGCAGATAAGCGTCAGACAGCGGGGGCTGAGCCTTCATCTTCCTCTGGGTCATCATGTCACACCTGATGATGGGAACCCACTCCTACAACACATACAGTAATAAAGATAGGAATCAATGGTTCACATGTACGTCTTAAAATACTCAACCTCTTGTGGGACTGTTCCTCCACTAGAGATCTCAACATCCAGGGTGGACACAAGTGCAGCAACAACAACAGTTTCAATGTTCCTGTGAGTAGTGTTGGAAGACAGACTTGCAGCCATTTGAAGTACTAGTGAGACGATCCTAGAAGTCAGGCTGATGAAGATCTAATTTGTGGAGACCACTGCATTAACATTTGAGCTGGGGTTAGCAGTTTATTTATGGCATCATAGGGCGTTATAATTCAAGTTGTCTGAGAAACTTCTGCACCTCCTCTTGGCTCAGATTTCAGGCCTGGTAGAAAGAGAGTGATGACAGAGTTTCACCTCAAAGGGATTTACAGGCCAACAAGTTTGCAAAGAAACCAGGATCGGATTGATGTTTGAAATGAACAACTAGTACGTGTACAGTTTACTGTATGAGATGCGTGCATGGGAGGGGCTGAGCTGCAGGATGAGGGCTGCATTTTCAAAGTTTATTTTGCCTCATTATAGGATATTTGTCCAACGACGCCTACACCAGCTTTTAGTTTGTCTTTCCAGAAACAATGTCCCAATTGCTTTGGATAATCCAAAGATTTCCGTATGAACAGTTTTCAGTGGAAACATTTTCTACAGAGAAATTGTTCCTATAAATGCCGTTGCTGCCGTTTGTTCATTGGATTATCAAAAGCAATAAGTCAACACTAAATGTGAAGCGAAGAACAAAAGAGAAACAAATAGAAAGGGAAACGTTAAACCAGGTAACACTGTGCGGGCTCTTACAGGTGGAACAGCAGCTGCCCAGGCCTCTGAGTCTCGAGCAGAGTCCTCGCTCCCTCCCTCAGCTCCCGCTGCTGCCATGTCGCCACCTAATGGTGCAGCTCCTCCTGAGGTTCCCAGGTCTCCAGGCAACACCCTTGTTTCCTGTGACGACGCCCTCGTGTCGTGTGACACCGACATGGCCTCCTCTGCTGTGGTGGCTGCAGCAGGTGAGAGGATGTCCCCGATCTTTGGAAGTGGAGAACAACTAAATGAGGGAACTAAAAAGGCGGAGCAGTAACTTAAACGTCAAACTGAATGTTCACCTGAAAAGGAAATTGAAGACACAACATGCTTACCGTTGCACTTTGTGCTTGTTCGGGCTCTTGTGTGCCAGTTGCAGAAGACGGATCTCTCTGTGAAAGAATGCCATTTAATATTTATTAGCCATTTCAGACGTGCTGTCCTCAGTAACAGGATATGTAACAGCCATCAGACAAGAGGGACTACTTTCTATACATGCAGAAAACTGATCGTTGTTAAACTCAAACAATAAAACTAGGGCTGTCGAATTAACACGTTCATTTCGATTAATAAAAAATACTAACGCAGATTAATCGTCCCCCCGTCGGACGGAGCTCTGACAGCAAATATTGTAATATGCGATTAATCGCGATTAATTAATCACAAAGCTTGTAATTAATTAGATTCTTTTTTTTTTTTTTGTTTATCGCTTGACAGCCCTAAATAAAACTAAATAATTCTCAAGTGTAACTGAGAGGCTACATCATATATATGTAAAATGAATGTTTTAACAAAAGGGCAAGCGGCTGGAACATTACCTGTGTGTGAACTATGTAGCTCTGGATCTGCTCCTGTGTGATGGGGATATGCTCCAGAATCACCTGCAGCCTCATCGTCATCATGCTGGTCATCCAGTTGACCAGACTGGGGCTGATGTCACTGGACATCCTCCGCTGGGACAACAAGAGAAAATAAAATGTTAACTTTACAGGTACAACAGATGTTTCTTCTGTATTTTGGCAATATTTCTCTTTTGTTTTATCTCCTTATCTCTTATAAATCTTGTGCAAAATAGCGAGTTTGTGACCTAAACAAAGCTTCACAGGCTTCACTTGCTGCAATGTTTGCACGCATGTCAGGAAAAATTATTTGAATTGTTTTCCTCTTTCCCCCCCCCCAGAAAGAATTGGCCTTAAACGGGTCAATAATGTTATGACTGAGACTTTAATTTGGCTCGTAGTTTGTTAAGGGGTTCTGTTTGCATCGATGCTTCCTGCAAGTAAACACGAGTTTGCACAAAGCACTACACCGATTCGGTTTCTTCTGGAGTGTACTGCCGACTGAACAGAGAGCAGACTCCAAGCAGAAACAAGGAGAACTAGAGAGAGATCGTGTACTGACTATTCGGTGGTTGATGACTGCAGTGAGGGCTCTCTGGTCTCCTCTCAGGCAGTGGAGGTTGAGGGCAAGACACTCAAACAGCGCCTGGTTGCACATCAGTAGCAGCCGGGGCCCAAATGAGTCATCTGGAATATTGATATGAACTCAATAGTAAAGAAAATACAATACTACATGTTTTACCTCACAGCAGTATTCTGATCAATAATCCAAATATTAGCTCTAGTGCTCCAATACAAATGGTTTATACCGTTCTTAGGTTTACCTGTGCAACGCAGAATGTGTGTGGCAATGAGCATCAGCTGCTGTCTGAAGAAGGACATGTTGGTCTGAGTGACGTCAACGCCCTCCAACACTGTGACTGAAGACTCTCTCTGTGGGCGTCGAATAAAGAAGAGCAACAGTTAGGTAAACCATACTTAAACTAAACTGGCTTCTAAAATCTGTAGAGATGAAATATGTCTTAATAATTCATTAGTTTTTGTCTCTGGCATATTAATTTGTCATGTGCTTAGATATTTCTTTGTGTTCATAAACACTCAACATTATTACTGATGTCTTTATACCTTCTCTACAAATATATTAAGTCTTTTCACAAACACACGTTCATTGTGTTCTGCTAGTTTTGCCCCACACTAAACTCTTGTATTAGTCTCATGTTTTACTGATGTTTTATCTGCAATGTGAAAACATCAGACTTCCGCAGTCTCATAGTGAACGGATTCACCTGACAAAATGCAAGTGGCCTCGGAGCAGCCCTACATTCGATCATACACGGTTTTGTATTTTAGAGGAGTGAACATGAAGGACTTACAAAGCTCTCACTGATATACTCCTCCAGTTCGTTGACAAGACTGTTGGCTGCAGCCTGGGGGATGGAAACAGAGGACATAATGAGTAAGAGAGTGATGGCACATCAGACACGGGACTAATAATGAAAAGTAAATTAGCTCCAACTACTTTGAACTATTCTTGAGTACTAAAAGATCTGAAATAAACAACAGTGTAAAATGAGTGGTACTGACAGCAATGTTCTCATCGGTGGGCTCCCTGCCGTTGAGGTAGTTCTGCGTGAAGAACTGGGACAGTTGAGGCTGGATGCGTCCGAGGGGCTGGTGCTGGCCATGAAGCAGCATCACCAGGTCTGACATGGTGAACGTCTGGCACACCAACATCAACAGCTCTCCAAAAAACCCTGGGAATCACAGTAAACAGATTACATTTCAAATGACATAGTGAAGAGAGTTGAGATTTAGAGCAATCATTTTCTGATATGCTCCCTATTTATAACATAATAAACTTGATTGTTTGTTGTTTACCGGTGGGATCCTCAGGACTGATGAAAATGTTGGTTGCCTGGGACAGCCTCTGCATGAACTGGGCAATGCTCTCCGTGTCGTTCTGGGCCTGGCCCAGGGAGCCCATCATGGTGCTCAGGACTCCACGGACGATGCCTGTGAACAGCTCCGGGTTCAGGGCTTCGGCTCCGGCTCCGGCGGGGTTGGGGTTGGGCCCTGCAGCAGGAGCAGGAGTGGTGCCAGAGGGAGGTGGGGGTGGAGAGAAGATGGGTTGGGCCTAGAAATTAAACAGAAATGAGCAGTGAGGATTTGTTAACATTACTTTAAATGCAGTGATTTCTTTAAATGGAAAGCACAGATGGGTCATTTCTTCAGAACCCAGCAGAACCTCCCAGTTCAAAGTATGTGAAAACTTCTATTGAACTTAAGGGACAACAACAAAATGTAGAACCAATCCAGTGAAAAATAATAATTTGGTGAGGCTTAGAACACTAAAACCTCAGAAAATTATAACTACAAAAGAACTTGAATAGTTTTCACATGTCATGAACTGGGAGGTCTTGCTGAGTTATTATAGAGTCACAAAGTAACTCACTGACAGACTATCTGCCCTCTAGTGGCCAGTAGGAGACATGGCGATGACTGGGTATCGTTTGAAATGTTTCTTTACTAGTGTCAACATTATGTGCATGAATATAAATGTTTTTCTACAAAACCCTTTTTTAATAGTCTCAAAATTATTATTTAAAATCAGAAACCGTCTCATCAAAGAAGTAAAAAAATAAAAACAATCTGAGAAACTAGTCAATGCCAGCCTTTAAAAAGACGCTAAAGCCTTAAATAAAAAATAACCACAATGCAAACAGAAAGTAGAATGTTGAGAACACGTTACTCTAATTTCAGGTGATGAATATCAGCACATTTTTGAGATCGCAAAATAACTTTGAATAATATGCACTCTATTGTATTTGTCAAATTAAATACTTATATTTATATTATTAGATCTGGCTCCTAAAACATCTTTTTTACAAAAATCTATTCAAACTAAGAATCCAAATTTGATGATATATTTTTTCCTGATGCACTTCTTTCACATGATCGCAGGTAATACAGGACTACAGACACAATATGTAAACATTCAAACACTGACCTGCTGCATGAATTCACTCACTCCCTGGATGAAGGCTGGGACACCAGATGTGGTGACAGTAATCGAAGGGGCCCCTACAGGGCCCGCACCGGCACCGCCGGCTACTCCAAGGAGAGAACCCAAGAGCTGGCTGAGGTCTGGGGGCATCTCCTGGGACTGGGCCTCACTAGTGTTGGTCTCCGATTGGCTCGCTGGAGTTGTAGTGTTTGCGGTAGGCGGAGGAGTTGGACCCGAGTTGGAGAAAGAAAAGGAGGAGGAGGCTGAGGAAGTTTGAGAGGAGGAAGAAAAGGAGGATGAGGAAGATGTGGATGTGGAGGAGGAGGATGTGACTGTTTGACCAGCTGTAAAAAAACAGATTGAAGTTTCACTGAGTGACAGCTATCCTTGACTAATCATAGTGTACTTTAAAAGGCACAATGAGTAAGATGTGTCAGTTGAGGTTTGTAAGCACAACATTCAGTCGGCCCCTCCTCCCCGGCTCAACAAAGGCCAGAAACGTCCCCAACACAGCTAAAGGAAAAGAAGAGACATACAGCAGAGGGAAGGGTCTCTGCAGATACAGACACCGCCACACACTTCTCGTGGTTCATACGTGATGATTGACAGAGATTCTTTTTGTACAAAGTTTCATTTATTTTTTTGCATCGTTTAGGTTTTTAAGATCAGCCTCTGGTGGGTCTTTACCTTTATCTAATGCATTTTAATTAGATTTATTTTTTATCTGTAAAAATAAAGATTCCTACTCATTATGCCTTTAAACTATTATGATTACAGAAAAATGCTGCTAATAAAAGGCCAAATCTAAATGTAACTGGAAAAGCTTACCCATTTGTCCCGGCAGCAAAAGCTGTCCAACCAGTCCACTAATCATCTGGTTGAGAGCGGCAGGGTTGAAAGCCTGTGGAGCAAGGTGTTTCATTTAGGTCTCAAATGTTGACCATGTTGATAATGAGCCTCAAAAACAGGAAGCAAATCAGAAAACATTATCCCCACCTGTCCTGGCTGCTGGCCCGGCATGGCAGCCCTCACATTGATGGTGGTTCCCCGGGTGCCGAAGGCTGGAGGGGGCATGTTGGGTGCAAAGGGGGGCCGGGTGAACACAACCCTGGCCTGGGGCTGGGGACCACCATGGGGAGGTGGTGGGGGAGCAGTAGGCGTGGTGGTGGGTGTGTTAGGACCCGTGGTGGTAGTCGAGGAGTTGGCTGTGGAGCTGTAGCCAGGAGGAGTGGGCTGGGGCGGGATTGGTTGGCCAGTGGCAGTGGCCGTAGCGGCACTAGTAGCTACGGCGGCAGCATATTGGCTGATCTGTTGCATGAGATTTCGCATAAAGTCGGGGGGGAGGGCACCTGAAGGGGGCAACACAGACCAATTAATTAGAATACTTCTGTTATGGGCAGAAAAGGATTTTCTGGAGTCAGACAAAGTAAGTTTAATTTTGGATTCAATAAAATATACAGTATTTCATTGAACTTGTTGGAAAGTAAAAAATAAAAAAGATAACCTGGACTTTTACACTACTAGTCAAATATATCAATTGCACTTTACCTGGTTGTCCAGGAATTTGCTGTCCAGCTGCAGCAGGGTTTGCACCTGGTCCTGCACATACACACAAAACATCAAGTTTCAACTCCAGTAGCCGATATTACAGAAGTGATTTTGCAACAGAGCAATCATTCAACAACAAACATTGACGCTGTAAATCAGACAAGTTCAAAGGGACATCTTTCAGATCCCTCTGACTGCGACAGCGGTGCATGGAGGAAGCAGTAGTGTGGTATCTGCGATCATTTAACTCCAGTGCACTGCCGCCCAACAAGAACACCCAAAAACAGCTTTTATGTAGTGTTGCATTAAATGAGTGGCGGGTAGGGGACAACACACCATCTGTGTTCATCTGCATCATGACCACCGGGACTGCCTGGTGGCTGATCCTGATGACACGGGGGCCAGCCTGTCCCGGTCCAGCCTGCTGATTGGATGGGGAACTATGTGGTGGCGGAGTCTGTCCATCACCTGGCTGCTCCGACTGGCTGGCCGGTTGGGTGGACGAGGCCTGTCCCTCAGTGCTATTACCCGCAACAGTCACTGTGGCTCCCAGGTTCATCTGTCGGTGAAGATGCAAGCACAGTCAGTCTGGTAACATTAAAGTTAAACATTAATAACTCAAATATGCTTGTATTCACTTACTTGGACTGGGATGTGGTGGTGCACAGCTCCAGGCAGAGTGACTGGGGTGGCATAGTGGGAAAACGGCCGGACCACATGCAGGTGGCGGGGCACAGGGCTCATGAGGTTCAATCGCAGGTCACTGAGGGCCACAAGGGCGTTACCAAGGAGACGGAGACACTCCCATGTCAGGATGAGAGTGCGCTGGTCCTCCTCTCTCTCCTGTTTCAGAAAATAAACCATATTTGGCAACTTCTTAAATGACAACTATACAATCTGTGAAATACAAAGAAAAGTTCAACATTTTGGGTAATTTGCTGAGTTAGATGAGGAGATTGGTACCAATCGCTTGTCTGTATGGTAAATGTTAAAAAAGGTAGCATCTAGGTAACTTAGCACAAAGAAACAGCTAGCCTGGCTTTGTCCAACAATAACAACACTTCATGTCATCTTTTTCATAAATACACTAAAGACCACCAGTTAATCATTATTTTAGCCGTTTGAATCCTACCGTATTATTGTTGTATTCTGCGGTGGTAGCAGTCTCAAGGATGGTGTGAGCTCTCTGAATGAAGGGCTGCAGTCTCTCCTCCACCCTCCGCAGCTCAGACAACATCTCCGCCAGCTCGGCTGGGCTGGGGTGACTAGGGGAAGAAAGGAGAGCGGAGCTGATTACAAACAGAACAACATTTACAGCATCATCATGTATAAGGACATAAATATAATATATACATTAGAAAGATACAACTGATAATAGAATACATGGATCAATTTACAAGTTAGTTTCAATAAAATATTCTAGTATGAGGAAAAAAATGACTCCTCTGGTTCAGAAATGATGTGCAATGATTCTAAGCTAAACGATCTAATGTCAATGAGTCACTGAGAGGGGATGTCTCACTTAGGTCCAGGTTGGGGTGTTGGTCCCTCAGATTGTGCTGAAGAGGTGGGTGGAGGTGGGGGAGTTGGGGGAGTTGTTGGAGGTGGGGAGGTGTCCATGGGCTGGGCAGAGGGGGAGGGAGTGGAGGTGGTAGATGAAGATGAGGGAGGAGGGGGAGCGGCAGCAGCAGCAGCAGCAGAAGTTGTCTCCGTTTGGGCGGATGAGTCGCTCGGCCGACCCTGAAAAGAACACAAGCAGGCATATTTGTTACCGATAGGGTGGAGATTTCTCTGGAGCATTGCCACTGAACTAATGTGACCGTTGAGCTCTCACCTCCATCCTGTGGATGACATCATTGATGTCCCGGAGCAGGTTCTCAGCCAGCACCAGCCTCAGCCTCGGCTCGCTCTGCACTGGCTGGTCCATGTCAATGTGCACATTCACGGACCCATTGCTCTAAAATAGAAAAGGTGAAACTCAGCAAAACACAGGATAATGATATGTAGGATTGTGTGCAATCAGCAGGCATCTCACCCCAGTGCTGGTTGTGACTCTGGCATTCCTGGCATTCTCTCCCATACCAGACACCATCTGCTGAACAGACATCTAAACAAGGAGAAAAACAGCATTTGGAAACAACAAACCTTTTGATGGACATGAAATTAAACTTGATTAAGGTGGGAAACATAGTGTTTATTATATATATATATATATATATATATATATATATATATATATATATATATATATATATATATATATATATATATATATATATATATATATATATATATATATTATATATATATGAGAAATCATTGGCAGATCACCCGGCGAAATCTGACTTAGTAATCGTTTCGTACCATGCTGGATTATTACCAACATGAGTGGGATAAAAGATGAATATTAAAAGTATACTTAATCGATTTAGCATTGCAATCGTTCTTTATTTCACACATTCTCCTTCTCCCTTTTCAAAACCTGGCACCAACATTACCCACAATGCAACTCAACCTCCGACAGTCCACAGTTTGGTTGGGTCTGTTATGCCAGTAGCATCCAATGTCTAGTGAGCTCACTTTTTTTCTAACTCTTGTGGAACCACTAAAGGCTTCATACAACCTTTTTCACACATACAGTACTCTCCCAAGTCCTGTAAAAAAATACTTTGATGTATGTGTGACAAAGCAGACCTACCTGTATCTGCTGGGGGTCCATTATGTTGACAGGGAGGTTGAAGGTGCCAAGCATTACGTAGCTGTTAGCATTGCGATCATGTGGAGGCACTTGTGATGTGCCCTGGGAGGAAGAGGAGGGTCCACTGTCGGCTGACGTGCCTCCTGACCCTGAGCCGGGCTGGGAGGGTGGAGGGGGCGCCCGCTCCACGAGATGTATCACCTTGCCATCCACATCTGAGACAACAACAGATAACTATGGTTATGCTTGTACACATATGATGGTGTGTTGACTTCACATTTTTGTTTTGAGGAGCAAAAATTCTAGCTGTAGTCTGCGTCGCTGAAAGCATTAATACTGTGACAAATGACTTGTACTTTATAAATACTGATGACACGAGCAAGCTCAAAGCACTCATTTGCTTAAATTAGATTCTTGAAGCTCATGTGGGTACTTGAGAGCTATCTTACTGACGGCAATACACACTCATTACTTTTTCTAACAGCAATAACACCAAACCAACAAAAAATGTATTCCAAATCCCTACTAACTTAATCGATGTGTGCGGATGTTAAGAACCAATGTGCACATTATATTAAAGAAGTAGAAAAAAAAACGTTATACCCAAAAGTAAGATACCCTCGTAATAATCCCAAATAGGGATTTTTGGCTCACCTTAAAATGAGCCTAAGCTCAAGCTGTCACTAACTTTGGGGCTAAGCCTTTCACTTTAATCAGCAGGTGGCAAGCAAGACACAGGACTTGGCTTCGGTGTGGAAGCATTTTTTCCCTCACATATAAACTGTACACACACTGCACGGCTATAGCGTTACTGCTAACTGCTTACTGCACTGTCAGAGAAGCAGCGGGCCCCCTGCCTTGCAATACACTACTCGTAGCTCTGACAGAGTAACGTCATGCCAGGAAGACACACAGCAGATTACATTGCAGCTAAACCAATTGATGTGGTGTAGACCTAATGGGAAAGTAGCTGCATGTGTCCGTGACAATACACGCAACATCGTTACTGCCAACTCTCCTGGACTGGTGAACTGGGGACACAGTTGCCTGTTTTGCGTCTACACTGCAGCGTGCAGTAAATGATGGATTTAACCTATTTGTGCATCATGTTATCGTTGCAGGTGGGCGGCTTATTAGGCACGTCAACCAAAGCACCCCTGCATGCAAGGCATTAATCTAGTCAGTTAATGATCATCAGTCAGAAAAATAAAGCAATCTAAATTAGCATCACTGTATACAAAACAACAATACGGGGAGGAGAGCAAAACAATCTTGAAACAAGATAAAAAAAGGTCTGCATAGCTTTAATTAAACCGTTGATTTCTTACTGTAGTCTGCCAGAGTCCTTTCATCCTGTAAGACTCTGCCCTGGTAGATCAGCCTCTGCTTGTCCACAGGGATACCCACTGAAGGGGCAATGTGCTCCTTGAACTCTTTCACTGTCAACTACAAAGAAGATGGTACAGACATGAGTCAGACTTCCACCAGAGGCTGACTGAAAATGAGAATTCACTCCAGAGTTAACAGTAGAACTTGAAGAACTTACTTGAGCACCAACAGTGTATGTTCTGCTTTGGGAGTCTAGTGTTTTGACCGTCACCTCTATGTCTGCAGTTTGTTCCTCCATGATGTTCCTGTAGCATAAAATAATGTGTTCCAGTTATTATAGCCCAACTGATAGTGAAATGTCGAGCCCAATACCGATATTGAGAGTTTGCAAATTTCAGCTGATATTCAGGTCTTATCATAAGCAACCCTTTTTGATAAGAACCCCTTAATCTGTTTTTAAAGAATCGTGACCAAGACTAGTCAGACCCGTAGAAAAATCAAAAGTGTCAGTGCTTTCTTGTGGGCAAACAAAGTAATGAAGACAATGTTTCTAAATGACTTCAAACACATCTTTGGTCATTTATGTTCAGACATTTCTTGGTACTTATCAGCTGCCTGTATACACCGACAAGCTGCATTACAAGCTGTATTAATCTAATATTGATGATATAGAGGCCAAAAGATTAATTGGTATAGTAATCTGATGCATGGCTACAACAGTCATTTTCAATCTCAACTAACTCCCCCATTAACTGACTAATCATAGAGTACGGAACGAAAATAACAAAATAAATGCTACATGCCTACACATATTCCCTTTACAAAAATATATAGGCTAGAGAAGAAAAGCAGCAAATGTGAAAAGCTGAGAACTGAATATTTTTTTAATAAAAAAGGGGGAAATTGATTGAAGATCCTTCAATTAATCTGCAAGTTGTTTCGCCACTAATCCAATGAATGCGTCTTGAACTCAGTATTGCACCACAAGCTTGTGCTGAGAATTAATCCATTACTAATTAACAATAAATCTGATTGTATTCACTGGTTCTAGCAATTTATTGTGAAGATTTGCTTCTCTTGTGTCTTTTATATAATAAAGTGACCGGCCCCTTAGCTGTGGGACTCACAGACAGACAGACTCAGTGACATCTTTTAAATCTGTTCTTAAACACACTTTTATCATGGCCACCATTTAAAATATCTTATCTTGTACATGTTTTAGTATTTTTATTGTTGTAAATGAAATGTCTGAGTTTTTGACTAAACTCTCAGGCAAAACAAGAACATTGGGGACACCATTTTTGGCTCTGGAAACATTGTACAGCTTTAACAACTACTCAATTAGTAAGACACAACTTTCAAAAGGTTACAAATGATTAAGTTATACCTTCAAAAATCCATCCAAATACACATAGAATGACCCAATCTTTACAAAACTGGCCAATTGTTGCTTTCTTAATATCGTAATAATAACAACACATACAACAGTTTCTGAGAGATCGAGTAACATTAAGACATGTCTAATTCTAGTTAGCCCAAACCAGAGGAAAATCAAAGAAGCAGAGGCTTAGCAGCTAACGTTAACTCAATTCACTTGCTAGGTAGCATCATCCTGTTATCGTAGTTAACTATAAGCACTCACTGTTAAACGTTAGCTAAGTGACGTTGGCGTAGGTTATCTGTATCCAGTCAACGACATTGGTATTTTACATGTAAACATCAACTCAATATGTTGAACAGTGACGTGTAACGCCAACAGTAATTACAGATAACGTTAGCTAGCTACCGTTAGTTAGCATCGGATTGCTAGCAGAATTAGCTTAGCTTAACTTGGAAACGTTTGCAACGAAGCTAACTTTGGCCAGCTAACAAACGTTAGAAAGGAAGCTAAGCTAATGCTAAATAAACTAAACGTTACAATAACCATATATCAAAGACGATCAGATATTTCGTTTTCATAAAGACGGTGGTGTGTTGTTCAACGCTTACCTTTAACGTCACACTATCCTTTCAACTTATCCAGTATATGCAGCTGTTTCTTATCATCAAATAACATGCAAATGACTTCCGAGTGCAAGCTCTGGTACTTGCCAGAAGCTACCAGGCTTCACGGATGTGACGTTAGGGCGACACCGGAAGCGCAGCACAGAGGAAAGAAAGATGGCGAATCTCGTGGAAGCGACAACAAACAAGCAGTTTGAAGATTTCTTAGCTAAAGCTGGAAAATGTCTGACAGTAGTGCATTTCCATGCGGCATGGGCTCCTCAGTGCATCCAAATGAACGAAGTGATGGCTGAGCTGGCCAAGGAACACGCGCACACTACGTTTGTCAAGCTAGAGGCGGAAGCGGTGCCGGAGGTGTCGGAGAAGTATGAAATCACCTCTGTCCCCACTTTCCTTTTCTTCAAGGGAGGGGAGAAGGTGGACCACATGGACGGGGCCCATGCTCCGGAGCTGACCAAGAAGGTGCAGCGCTGGGCGGTCACTAGGAGTGCAGGTGTAGATGTGGAGAGCAGCACCACGGACCTGAACCAACGGCTGAAGAAGCTGCTCAACGCAGCGCCCTGCATGCTCTTCATGAAAGGGTCCTCGCAGGAGCCCCGCTGCGGCTTCAGCCGGCAGATAGTGGGCCTGCTGAAGGAGCACAGCATCCAGTTCAGCAGCTTCGACATCCTGTCCGACGAGGAGGTCCGACAGGGGCTGAAGATATACTCCAACTGGCCCACCTATCCTCAGCTGTATGCGAATGGAGAGTTGGTGGGGGGACTGGATATAGTGAAGGAGCTGGCTGAGTCTGGAGAGTTGGAGAACACCTGCCCAAAGGCTGTCACCTTGGAGCACCGTCTGAAAACCATCATCAACAAGAGCCCAGTCATGCTGTTCATGAAGGGCAACAAGGAGGCTGCAAAATGTGGCTTCAGCAGGCAGACACTGGAGATTTTGAACGACACCGGGGTGGATTATGACACATTTGATATTCTGCAAGATGAAGAGGTGCGTCAGGAGCTCAAGACCTATTCTAACTGGCCAACCTACCCCCAACTCTACGTGAAAGGAGACCTGATCGGAGGTTTGGACATACTCAAGGAGCTGAAGGAGAGTGGAGACCTGGTATCAGTGCTGAAGGGAGAGTCGTAGATGGGTTTGCCATGCCATCAGAGAGGGGGAACGACGAGCACATGCCCAGCATCGGCCCTGTGTCACTGATGTAATATTACACAGAGGGCCAGAAAAAGAATGAATCCATTTATGAATAGAAATATTAGATTTAATAATCATATTGTAACCAAAACTGTTGCAGCATTTGGATAAATTCCTGTTCTACTTAAAGTCAGAAACGAAACTGCAGTTAATGAGAATTTACTTTTTGGTTTAAATTTTGAAGTTTTGCTCTTAGTAATTCTCAAAAAGAAAAAATTAGAAATGTTTAAAGTTAAGCAATCCGTTTATAAATTCCCGTTTGAGAAAAGCAGACTTCAGTTTATATTATCTGTAGTCTGTATTTTCGTCGTTCCAGTATTCCCAGCCTCACCCAACAGGTTTATATTTAATAAGGTATTATTCACCCAGCCTCTGACTTCTCATGCCACGCTTTCTTCTCCTGAAAGACAGAAACAACTTTGTTTAACTGTATTCATTAATCACTCTGGTTTAAATACTTAGAAGTAACTCTAGGTGACACTTATTGATACTTTGTTCATCAATAATATTATGATTAAACAATTAAGAAAAAACTTTTAAGATTTGGTGTTTTTTTTGTGCTACTTCTGTTTACTAGTTAATATCTCATTGTAGAATCCATGGGCAACCAATCAAATCTCATATTCAAAAACAGGAATACAACAAGGCCTTTAAACTAATGTCAGAGGGAAAGTTGCATGTTGTTGCATCGATTTTGCTGTGTCTGTAACTATAAATGCAGCACATCCACATCTCTTAGCTGTAGTTCACCTGCCGTACAATTAAAAGTTTGCAAACTGGTAATTAACAACAGAGAGAGAACAAACTAACATGCACACATAACAATAAATAGCTTTCTAATAGAACAGCTCTGCAAACTACAGACTCACAAATCTAAGCTTCACAGATTGAGTAATACATCACAATACTCTACACATGTGCATGTCACTAGGGAAAAAGGTTTTCCTGCTCACCTCATTTTAGTAAAATATTTACAATTTATGTGTGCAGGACCTAGAAGTAATGAACATATTGCAATGCAAGGGAATCTAAGTATGGTTTTACACTGCATCATATGCCCCATCTGTGTCTGTAATGCTGATTATCACCACGGTCACAAAAACATTTGATTAATATGGATAACATCCTATCACTCGAACATTGGTAGATCAGTGGATTTGACGTAGGAAGCTCTTGACATAAACGTGAAGTTTCTGCAGGTGTAACATGTGCAGACAAGCATGTTTGACACCACCTTGTGGAAGAACGTGTGGAACACAATTACAACCTGATCTCAGATGTTAAGTTGGCCTCACAATAACATGTTAGAGCTGACGATTAATCGAATCAAAACAAATTCAATCAACTATTCTGATAATTGATTAATCGTTTCAGAATCAGAAATCACATGTTGTCCAATAGAGAGGACAGCTTGGCCGTCCTTCTCCTGTCTCCCACCACCTCCACAGTGTCCAGAGGGCTCCCCAGGACAGAGCTGGCCTTCTTCACCAGTCTGTTCAGTCTCTTCCTGTCAGCGGTCGAGATGCTGAAGCCCCAGCAGACCGCTCCATAGAAAATAGCAGATGCCCCCACAGGGCTGCATTAAATTATGATAGGCATTTTTTACTTTTCCAACATTTTATGGACCAATAGATTAAATGTTTAAATGGAAAAATAATGTGTCAGAAAATTCTGTTTCTCAAAACCTGATAAAGACGGACAAAGGAGATTATTAAAAGGTACAGTTAGCTTCTAACGAGTAGTTAATGATTCCTAGTGGATGTGAGTTGACAGAGTGTGTGGGACTTCTTCAGTCAGGACATTGAACTCAAACAAATACTTGTTTGTTACAGATACTTGAGGTTGTAGCATGTTAGTGTACTTTCCAATGGTAATAATAATTCTATAATTAACTGTTGTTTTTTTTAGGAGGTGATTTAAATGAAACCACTACCTCCTACACTTGATGATGACTCAGAAGGCCTCATGAACTTCTACGTGACTTTCTCCTTTGAGCAGATTTTGGAACAAGCCGGCAGTGTGAAAGAATGATTCATTTTACTATAAATGTGTTTTTCCTGAAGCCAGAGGAACAGAGACACCACATATGTAAGCTCTTATTGCCTCTTTTAAAGATCAGGGGTATCACAGCCGTACACGTTAATCATTTACCTACGCCAGCTATCTTTTTCACATGTTGGTACAAACAAATCCCTGTCCCCTGAGGACCAGCAGACATTCTGATCAGGTTAATTGTCAAGTAGTAGCTTTCAGGTTGCAGTCATGTTGGATAAAGTGTCATCTTGTTTGCTCTTTTTATATGGTTTGTTGTATCAGGCCTTTGTTCCTTGTTTAGTTCCTGAGCTGTTGCCTGCCAACACTGTCGACCATCAGCAGGTGAGAAACTAAATATTTAGATTTTCTGCTCACATACCAGAACTTATTATGAGTAGAAACATTGTGGTTATTTCTGTCACTGGCTTTTTGTTTTGGCTGACTTTCCAGGGAAACTGATTTTTATGACACATATTGTAACTTGTGGTGCATTTAAGATAATATTAATGTTAATCTTGTGATTAACAGGGTTCCCACAACTTCTAACACATCAAATTCAAAGACTTTTCAAGGACTTTCCAGGTCCAATTTATAGTTTTAGACACGTGTCCAGGATATTTTCGGAAAAACACCGAGGATTTTTATAATGAGAACTAGCAGGATTTACAGCAGCTCACAGGGAGAGAGGCTCGAATGTGTGAACATTTCTCAAGTGTGCGGTGTCACCATGAGGGCAGACTTTGTGCTCCCTGGCCTTCTCTCACACAGCGCAGCAAAACTCTATTGTGTAAGTTGAGTGATGGAGACGACAACATATTTACTACTTAAAGAGCTAAGTAAAACAACTTCAATCATTGCACACAACCTACAAATTCAAGCGCTTTCAATAAACCACTACTAAAATAATTTTCCCCCTCGAATTTGCAGACTTTCGGGGATTTCCAGGACCTAAGGGATCCATGGAATAAGTCATGTACTGGCCTTACTGCAGATACAGAGAGATTTACCAAGATAAATACAAGACGTGGCCACACAGACGCCCCCCCCTCCCCCTCCCCCTCTGTTCTTTCAATAAGTTGTCTTCCTCTCAAGTTGTGGGCTTACATCTTAAAATAGATGATAGATAGATAGTTCCTGCAGCTGTCATGTCACCTCTTTGTGTCTCTGTCTCCTTTAGTATCTGGGGAAATGGTACTTTAAAGCAACGGTCAGTCCGAGAGAGTCTGACATCCAGAAGTTCAAAGACCTGGACAACATGTGGATCTCCATGGAGCAGCCGGCAAATGACACACTGCTGGTGACCGGACATATGCGCAGGTGAGGCAACACACACACGCACGCACATGCACATGCACACAGGGTATAAATCCCAACAAAAAGATGTTGAACACATCACATTTAACTCCTTCTGCCAAAAATAATGAAACATTTTGATGGAAAAGAAGCTGGTAAATACATAATGTAGTGGAGTAAAAAGCACAATATCTGGTGTAAAAGTATAAAGTAGCATGAAATGGAAATACTCCAGTAAAATAATCTTAAAAATGAAGCTTGAGTTTACTTTAAACTGATATTAGCTCTGTCCAAACCAATCACATCATGTTTTAATGATAATATGTTACATGTATGAAACTGCTTTAGAGCCAGTTTAAAACAAGATAGAAACTAAAAAAAGTCCCAGAACATAAATAGTCAGCAGAATTAGGGAAGTGACATTTAGAAAGTGTAAAAGGTGTCAAAAATGAAAGTATGTCATGTTTATCTTATAATGTGATGAAATATAAAACTGCTCCATGCTAAATGTGTATTTCTTATTAAATATTCTCTTAGAGGAGATGACTGCATAACACAGATCTGGACCTATTTTATCCATCCTGAGAGGGATGATGTTGAAATGGAAGGTAAAGATACAGATGCTTTGAAACACTCGCATATGAACAGAGATCTGAAGAGATCAACAGGTTCAGGTTTCTAAGAGACGTTGCAGAAGGGAATTTTGTGCCCGTGTTAAAATAAATACAACATCTTTACCCCACAACATAACAGGGACTTAGTAATTTTCCCAGACTTTTATTCTTAGCAGGGTGGGAAAGCCCCTGACTGTTTCTGTAACATCTGTAACATTAAAGCTCTTTACTGAAATTCCTTTTGGGGTGATTTTCAGCTTTAAAACCTGAAAACCCTGAAAAGAAAATACACACAAACATCAAGTTTGTTTGGTTCCAAACACACAAAGCTACAAGAGTAGTAGTAGAGTTTGTAAACGGATGTTTTGATATAACACCCCCCCCCCCCCATTTACTTCAATTCATCGAAGCTTTTCTCCATTCTTCGTTCCCACTGATCACTGCGGTTGCTGCTGGGGTCTTCTTGTTTTGATGCAGGAAGGCCGAAGCGGAGGACCCTGCTCTGGAGTGGCAAGTGGGCCAACTGCTCCGAGTGCATCATTTTCCAGGAAGTAGAACCACCTCTAAAGGAGACGGACTCAGAGGACTCCCTCAACAGATACTTGCTGTACGGTAAGTTATCTTTAAGGAATAATAACCCTAATTTCAGACCTCTCCCAAACTATTACCATCTACAAACAGCGTGTCCTGCATAACATGTAAACATTCCAAAACAACAACATTGGATGCAAAGCATTTCGGTCATAACGTTCTCATTTTGGGGTGAACTATTTCTTTCAATGACAACGACTCCCGGAAAGGATCATTTAAACAAACACGTGTGATGTGATTGAAGTGAAACGCTCCACTGCACCAACAAATCAAACTTCTTTGTCTTTCACCGCAGGCCGGCAGGGTGACGTCGACCACGAGGTGGTGAAAGCATTTCTGGAAAACATGTCTTGTCATAACGTGTTGGCAAGTGTCAGACTTCCTCAAGAGAAAGGTTTGTCGTTTAGAGAACTATAATATAATAATATATATATAATATAATATAAAAGAGGATGCTTCTCAATCTCAAAATGTTTTTTTTTGTAATCTAACAATTATATTTCCATTTACAGAGTTTTGCACCTAAATATTAACATTGAGGTAGGCATGAATATTATATCTTACTTCCATTTGAATGATTTATTTTACTTAACATGTGCTGTCCTTGCTGGTTGAAATAACCGTCTCTTGGTTCCACACAAGGTCTTACAGGATGCTGCAGGAGCCGTGAACGTCCTGGACGACAATACAATGATTTCATCTTTTTACTGTGTAACGGTGAAACAAATAAAGCAACAATAAAAACATTCCCTCAGGAAATATGCTATTTTATTCACTTTTTAAAAGCAATTTGTCATGCAAGAATTGCACAAAATGCTGTTTTCAGCGTCTCATATGTGGAGATTTCCTTTTCTCTGTTTTATATCATATTAAATTGAATATCTTTGAATTTTGAAGACCTCACCTTGGGCTTTGAGAAGCTGGGATGGATATTTTTTTCACTATTTTCTGAAGTTTTATAAACCCGATGATTAATTAATTAATCAAGAAAATAATCGGCAGATTAATCGATGATGAAAATAATCGTTGTTTGCAGCCCTAAGTAAAAATATCAAATGACATCACATTTGTGGTGCCAAAAATGTCACGCCTGCCTTGGTGTTGCTTTTATTGTTTCCTCATCCACTTATTATTCTTGTCACTTTCAGTGAAAGAATCAGGGGGAGATATAGGTTTCAGTTGACAAAAAGAAAAAACACCTTTTGTGGGCGAGGATCCACCCACAACCACCCAAACAAAACATCTGGGGAATTCCCAAGATGCCGCTGAACAGAAACACATGTTCACGTAACTTGAATGAAGGTAGCACGACTCTGTGCTGTCGTTACACTTCATTACACACTCAGATTTAATTTCTGCAGTATGATCACAAACGGCAAGACAAATATTTATTCATTAGGATTCTATTATAAATAAATTATTATTAGTTATATAGATATAATTCATATGTCATTCACAGTGTTTTAATATCAAGTATCTCCTGTGACTTGATGAGTTCATGGGAGATGCCAGCAGTCGTTATGACCTCAACCGACATTCACTTCCACCTTCCCTTTTCGTACCTCACCATTCCTGCGTGCCAAACAAAACACGGCATGAATTGGAAATCATTGTTTTGCCTCCTGTAACAGGTGATCCAACCCGTCTCTGCAACTCTTCATGCATGTGTTGTGTAAACGAGGCACAGTCGCTTAGTAACATGAATATTTGTGAGATTGCCTCATCACACTTGCTCAGGCTGTTTTTTTCTTTATTGATTTCCGCTCGGTTAATGAGTTAAACGGTGAGTCACAACTCACTGTTTACTATAGTACCGTACAGTATAGCAACACAGCAACGTCAAAACACTCCATTACAAGTGTCCTGCATTCAAAATGAAGTAATAATACATAATACAGAAACTGGGCCCTGTGAGCAGTATATTATTATATATGACATAATATTATTAATACAGATGCATCAGTCTATAAGCAGCATTTTACTGCCGCAGCTGGTCAAGGTGAAGCTAATTTGAACTTCTTTACATATATATATATATATATATATATATATATACAATACACATGTACAATATACATGTACAATATACATTAGCTAGTTTAGCCCCATAGCTTAAGGGTCGGGCCCCTCCTTCTGTACTCCGTGCTATTTTAATGAACTATTGGAGTTATTCAAATGAAAGCACATGAGATGTTGAGAACACTCTTGTATAAGTTGCATACTGGACCAAGATTGGTTACCAGACTCGTTGCGATGTCACTAAATCACGCTCGTACAAACAAGCTTCAAAGTTTGAAACCAGCCTTCTGGTGTCAAAATCTGCACATGCATCAATCTGCATACTGAAGGTCAAACATCCAAATGAAGTAACAATAAACAAAACACATGTTTCCACACAGGGCCAAGCTGAGAGCCTTTGGTTTTTACACCACAGTATAATGAAAATATATCATAAAAATAAATGTAGATAAAAAACAAACAAACCCACACACATTTTATTAAATTAAACAGATTAGATGAGTTTTTTAAACAAAGGAAGATTAGTTGTTGCATTCTAATAACTATCTAATGTTATATAGAGATCCTTACATGCTTGCAGGGGCTTCATGTTCTTTTTATGGTTCTTATAATACCGCATGTACTTGTACGAGCAATGTCTCGAGGTATGGGACAACAAAAACAGAACAGAGTGACGTGGGACTGAACAGAAGGACAAAATGTTCTTGTTGGGCAGAGCTGAACATTGACATGATGACTAACAACCTCACACTAAATAAACACTTGGGCTTTTATATGAGTCTCGGGGTGCAAACTGTTCTTTATTTCTGACCACATTGACCTTAAGCATTAATTTTGTGTCTAATCTCAATCATCAGATCTGAGTTTGACCTCCATTTACACATTGACATATTGCACGTGGTGGGGAATTATCGGTCAGTGACGATGCGTGAGAAGGAAAACTCCTACCTGTGTTTTCATCAAACACTATGACAGGTAAGATGAACAGGAGTGAGTGGGGACAGCACCCAACAGCCCACATCCAGCCCATCTGTCATGTGTGTGTGTGTGTGTGTGTGTGTTTGTTTGTGTGCTTGTTTGTTTGTGTGTGTGCTTGAAAGAGACAAATGAGTGACATTTACTTCATCCCAGGGAACATATGCTGGTTAGTTGGGGATGTCCCCATGGAGCATGAAACCAAAAACAGTAAAGCGAAATGGAAAATTGACCCTCACACTTTCTGGTTCACAATGTTTTCAAAACCCGACTGCAACTTTCACTACTGTTTTCATACCAAGATGTTCATCCTGATGTCTACATTTGAAAGACTGTAACTTTGTTCCTCTTACCATCAACCCTTATCTTATCTCTTATCGAATCTTATTGTAACGCTTGTTACTCTTAACTAGTGAGGCGCCAATCCGCTACCAAACTAATCACACAAACACGCCTCAGAGTCAGTTTTAAGGTAAGCACAGAGAAATCCAGAAGAATACAGGAAGTGTAATTCCATGTATGGGTAAGTAAGCATTATTGGGTAGCAACTTGCGTTAAAGGATTTCCTGTGTAAATAATTAATGATATTAATTCATTCGGGCAAAGCTGAGAGCCATTGGTTTTTACACCACAGTATAATGACGTGAACATATATGTAGATAAACAACAGACAGTTGTGAGGTTGGTTACTTATATGTCAATCCAATTTGATTAAAAAAAACACTCACATTTTATTAAATTATAATATTCTCTGATTCTGGACAAAATCACTGGATTTAAAAGTATAATATGATACACTATACTATCTTTTCAACAACTGTTACTGAAGTCTAGGCTACATTAAGTGTTGAGTTATATCCACTATTCTAAACTGGAAATATCATTTCTCAGATTTCAAACCTTTTGCACAAAGTTTCACTTTAAATTTCATTTTGAATGTTTGAATCAAAAACACTGCTAATATTTTAAATAAAAAGAAGCAGCCGTATCGCATAACGGAGTCATGATGTATTTCTATCTTTAGGGGAGTAAAATATTAGTTTCACAGTTTGAGCAGCAGATTAAGCAAAGAGCTAACAGCTAAGTTATATAAGAGAGGGAAGAAAGGCGGCGTCAGACATGAAAAAGTGGCATCGAGCCATCGCTACAATTAACTGCCACCTTGTTACTGCATTACAACCGCTTTCAGGATGTGTTTGAAAGTAAAAGCAGGGCAGCTTCTTCAGGTGTAACTTTAACGTTAAAGAACAGGTTCACAAGTGTTCAAGCTTGTCTGTCAGGTTCCCTGATGAACACTGACGCAGTCTTTGCTCGCTGTAATCTTTCCTCCTGTTCACACCGGTCATTACACAACCTGTCTCCTCGTAAATACACTCAGTACTAATTGTTTTCCCACATAGTAGTTGTATTGATTTGTTTTCATCATGTCAGCTAAATTTAAATAAATCTATAACAACTTATGTTAATATTTGCTGGTGAGAAACTTAACAACCAAAGAATTAGAGAAAAGATTTTTGGTGCTGACATATCTATCACACAGTCCTCTTAGTAGTTTATCAAATCAAATGCATGAAACTCTCAATTACATGAACATCATTTGACTTTCTCAACATATTTGGTTCAGACAATTCATAAAGCTGAAAATTACTCTTTTGGAGCCTTCTTAAAACTTAGAACTTTAAATCTACCACATATGTAAACGCTTATTTTGCTGTTTGTTGAGTCTTTCATTCAAAAATATGTGGCAATGTATTTACTGATATTGTCGTCTTACAAGTTTAAGAGACTTTAACAGATGCCCATGCCATTGATGTGCACTTTCCTTTATACCAACTAAGACATGACATTTAAAAGTAGCATTAGATGAACTCTGCAATGTGTCCAAAGGAAACAAACCCCAAATGTATCTGAACAGTAAGTTTGGGTGACGTTCCAGCACTTGAACCCTTTAAACTTTAAATCTATTACATGTGTGAACATGTGTTTAGCTGATAATAAGTCTTAAGTCCAAAGTCTAAAAATAGACTTTGGAGAGAGACAGAATGATGTAGCAGTGTGTGAAAAGAGTAAGGTGCACACATCCGCTCAATTCAGATCAAATGCACGGTGTGAAGAAAAAGTCCCTGTCACAGTTGTTTATCTGTGAGAGTGGGAAATTAGAACCCACCACATCTAACATCAATGTGTCAGTGAGGGGTTGCACTGCAGACAACATATTTTAACTCTTATTCTCATTTTTGGGGAAGTTAAGGCATTAGTTAAGACATAAGTCATTTGTTAACACATCAAAGTTATACTATATGAAACTGTAATTTGGTTTCATTAATCCATTAAAGGTTTCACATCAGTTCTTATGTGGTGCTTCACAGTTTCACCCAGCATGCAATACACTTTGCCATCCGCAAGTGGAGCCAACTCCACCACAGCCTCCATTCTCTGCTCTGACCAACCACAACACTTTACACAGAGGAGGGGAAAAAAACTCCATCTCATCTTCACTACATGGCCCATGTAAAAGGGAAACCCCTGTCAACCTCACAGGGTGATGAACGTCTCTCAGAGAGGAGCAGATGAATTTGGACACTGAGACTGCAACACACACTGGGTGAGTCAAATTAAATGTGTATGAAAATATTGTTTTATAAGGGTATAATAGTCTTTATAAAAGTTTTTATTCAGGGGTCTGTGGATAAGATCATGTTGTTTAAGATAGTGAAATGTGTTGACATACTCAAACACTCAAAATGTCTCTTATAATTCATCATTCCTTTTAGAATATTTGTCAGTTTACATATTGATACATTAAGTGATTAACTTGCAACTAATCCTTTCACTTTCAAACTCTGGCATGCTGTATCTGAACTTAATAATACATGTTACACCTACAGCTTATCATACATCATACACTGTGTAATGTAAAGCAGAGCAACCTGCTTGGACCAGTATGTAAAGTATGCCACTGGAAATTACCCCCAGACTATTGTAACATTCTTGTTCAAAGGTCTGTAGGTCGAATGACTTCTGACACAATTCTGGGTCAGTTTTCGGTCTCTGTTAGTTTCAGTCTCTGTCAGTACATAAACAACCAAAACACAAACTATACACTGACATGCAGGAACAAAAAAACCCCACTGAGGTTACATCCTATGAGCTGTGGGTGCATGTACCTATACTACGATGTGTGTAATACAGCTAATCTGATACATGAGGGCTTGTTCTTTAGTCAAACTCTTAAATAAAAGGCTGATTTTGGACTTAAGGACAGTGTTTGAAATGTTTGACTGTTTCATAGGTTTTGAGCATTAGTCATGTAAATATATTGTTTATGTGATAAAATGCTAGGCAACTCTGGGATTATTAAAGTATCAAAATAAAAGTACTCGTTCCAGAGTAAAATGTCCTTTGTGAGGGATTCATTATTCTATATTACATTATTAGATTGTTAATACTAATGCATGCATTTGTGAGCATCATTTTGCTCCCCCTCCAAAGGGTCACACGATAAAACTGAAGGGTCATAAAACAATTAAAGAGAGAAGAAGAAAAATGCAGTTCAGTTACACACTTAATGTTTTTCTCTTATCTTTGCTTTTATATATATATATACATATACATATATATATATAATGTTTTTGGTCTGAAAGTTATTTAGATTTTGAGAATCTGAGACCTAGTCAATGCTGTGACAAGCCAACAACATTGGAAACTGCTGGTTTAATATTTAATAATGAATTGTAGTTATAAGATCATCCTGTTTTTTTTAAGTAAAATCTTAATCTGCAAAATTACTAGTAACTTTAGCTGTCAAATAAATGTAGCGGAGTGAAAGGACAATATTTAATTCTGAAATGTCGTGGAGTATAAGTATTAAGTAGGTTAAAATGGAAATACCTGTACTAAAGTTGAATACAAGTACCTCAAAATTGTACTTAAGTACAGTACTAAGTAAATGTACTTGTTACTGATGGACTCTGTTATAAAGCTGCACCAGATGTCAGTAGTAAAGTTGGTGAATAAACTTTGTCTTCACTGATAAGAATGATAAGGGCCAGGATGTAAAAAGGTCAAACGTTGGTATTATGTTAAGTCTCTAGGGAAGTAATTAAAATCCATCAAATGTATGTCAAAACTAATGTGTGTGTGTGTGTGTTTGACAGAATGGAGGGACATTCAAGGTCCTCTCATAAGTACCTGCTGCTGCAGGTGTGGTGTGGGATCCTCACTGTGGCCATGGTGGTTATGGCTGTGCTTCTCATTTCAATCAAACCAAAGTCAACTGAGGTCAGTACATCTGTCACAGGAGAAGAGAAGATTACATTTAGATTCATATTCACTGCTCAGGTGGCTGCTTTAAGTGTCATCTATTACACTCAGTTTACTTAACGACTGAACGCTGATGCAGTCGGACCTACTATGTTAGACTGCATGCTTTTTCTCACGTCACATGAATGAACGCCATGTGTTTTTGTAATTGAATGCCATCACATGTGAACTCATGTAATTCTCATGTCACATACAAACCATAAGTAATGTGTAACTTAAATTATAACTGTATTACATTTTAAAATGCATGCCTTTCCAATGTGTTTTATGTTATAACAAAGCTGTCTAATCTATGTCTGTATTTCAAAGAGATTTGTTTTTACAAGTTAAATTTGTTGCTGTAAGTGAAGTCCAGACTCCCAGTGTGTGCCTCTAGATAGCAGCGTAGGGATCTAGCAGCTGGACCAGAGCTATGTTTGAAATAGTCCTCGGTGTCTCAAGACCCTGACACACCAAGCCGACATAAAAGTACTAGTGGCGACAAAGCTGTGTCGCCTCATTTCACCTTTGTCTTGGCTACATGACTACAGCCAACGGCCAACAAGCGCGTATGTACTGCGCTTGCGTGAGTGACAATAACTCTCTACACCAGCAGGGGGCGGTAGTCTGTATTTCTCTTTCAAACGAGGCAACCGGAAGACCTCTCAAAATAGTGTTTTCCTTTCATTTTCATCATGATCAGCCTTCAATTCATTCCAGATGTTGTAAAATCTTATATTCAGAGAAGATGAAAGTGAACAATAAACGCCTGCTGTGTGTGCCCTCTTCACTCAAGTCGTTTGTTTGCATACCTCACTTCCGTTTCTCTACTCGTGCACTGGTGCGCTAAAGCTGAACAGCCAATCAGAGTGATTTATTTTGCCGTCAGTCTCCGCTGCCGATTCAACGTGATGAATCTGCCGTGAAGACTGTCGGCAGGGCCACACCGCAAAAACAAGGCCGACAGACGATCACCGACATCAGCCATCAGTGTCGTTCAAGTCTACTTGTAACTTTACAATATAAGACAAACATCACCACAGACTACAACCTCAAAAAGTACCACAAAGTTTGAATATGTTCCAGATAAATTAAAGGATTACATGTTCTTTTATTGGTTGAGAAGATTCTCCTAATTTATAAAACCCTCCCAAAACCCAATGGATCAGCTACACAATGTGCATTTCCCACCAGGTTTATGGAAAAGTTGATATTTTGGAGACATTTTCACTGAACCTGTCTATTGTTTAAGTAACAAGAGGATGATTATTATGATTTTCTATCTTTTCTAGGACGTGGCTCCCTTAAAGTCAATTGGTAAGTTAGATTTTTTATTTTATTTTACTACCAATATCTCAAACTTTTAAAAATAAATTACAGCAAACTGAAATATATGAATGGGATAACTCAAAAAGTAAAATGCACTCTGAACATTTCCACATCAAATAACCCTTAAATTATGTTTTCTTTTCAGGATCATCTTTCTCCTACATCCAGCTAATCAAATGTGAGTTCACTTCCTCTTCTTGTTATTATTCAGATTGTGAGGTAAATTGATGTGTTTTGATGATTATGAGATTATGACATGTATTTTTAGATAGCTGTGTAGATAGTAAGCGTCTAAGTTACTACTTTACTCCTGTCTGTGGTCGTGGTATTTATAAACTTGAGGGCAAATCTAAAATGTTATATTCTTAAGTCCTCCATAAAGAATGAGGTGTCAAGTAAAAACCATCAATAGTCAGTGTCAGGTTTTGTTGTCAGTGCCTAAAACATTTAAGTGTGTTCTTTGTCCTTTTACACAGACATTCAATGTTCACACACAGAGACAGAGATGACACTTTCAAGTCACAGCTGCCCACAATATAAGATGTGTTTTGAGAACAAGGCCTAACTCTCACTTTTTACTGAGCTCTCTTACTGTCATTGTGCTTTTACTGCATAAGAAAATGCTGCGGCATTCGACGCCTACAGATGCCAAGTGCAACAAGTTCAGACTCTCTGGAAGCTGCTGAAAGTCATTCTGAGAAACGTAGGAAGTCTTTGAAGTGAAGCAAATGATGACACGGCAGATTTAAGAGAAGCGGCTGCACCAGAGAGTAAATAACAACAGCGTTACTCCTGATTTGGATTCTTTAACTGATATTTTTAAGTGAGATTGACACAGAAACAGATCTCAATGGGTCTATTAGAGTCCCGTCAAGTTTCATCATTAAAGCCCTGAAAACACATTTTCTGAATCAGCTTCTCGCTACTAGTGATTGGGTCCTACATGAACTCACATTTTTCTGCCAAAGTTAAAAAGGTTTTTGTATTTAGTTTCTCTCAACGGTTTAAAGTTGGTGGGGCTCAGTTGGAAAAAGTGATGTCACATGTTTCAGCAATTGTTTGTACATCTAAAAAGTTGTACTTCTACCTTATCTACTTTTACACTTGAACAGTATACAGTGTATTTGCCGACTATTATATTATACTATTATATTATAAGAGTTAAACATAAATCACATTCACACACAATTCATCTTCATGCACACACAGTCTGAGATACACATACAGCCCTGTCATGTTTCCAGTCTCATGCATTGTGTTCCTCCCACCACACTGCCTTTTTCCTCTGTGAAGTGGCTTCCTAAAACCTCAACAAACCCGAAGCAGAGCTGTAATCTGGGCTGCCCCAATTTATAGCATAATTACAGCCCAAAGCAGCAGCCATCAGACAGTTTGTCAGTTTACCAAAATAGAAGGAAATTAGCCATTAATTTTAAGATGAACTCTGTTTACCTGATGTCTTTAGTCCAAATTTTGAAGTGAATGTTTCAAAGGGCTTCGGTACATAATAGAACTGCAATCTGAGGTGAGATGAAAGTGTTTGTAAAGCTGAGCAACTCAAGAAAAGCTTTCCAAATCTCTTACAGCTTCGGTGAATGACTCTTGGCAAGTCTCCCCCAGCAGCTGTCCCTCCTGCTCGCTCGTCCTGCGTAAGGACTCCATCCACTGCACGAAGAGCAGCCTCTACCTCATCTACGCCCAGGTCTACTTCTGTCAGACCAAGAAAAGTCAAACTAAATCTGTGATTTTGAAAAGAAATGCCACAAATGGTAAAAGCGTCTTAATACTGGTTCAGGGAAGCTTTCCGAAGACAACAGTGGGCTCTGTGTGGGTGGCCAAGATTGTTAGCCTCAGGGAGGGAGACAGTGTCAGCTTAGATATCACAGATGATTTTCTAACAGACAACGGGCTGACCTTCTGGGGTGCCTATCAGCTTCATTAGCACTGCAGGTCTGCAGGATTTGTTACCATACAAGAGAGAATCATTTGGGGTTGGACTGGTATGTTATTAGTAGACCTGTACTTATACTGTATGTATTAATGCTGTTAATCACCTTTATTTTCTTTCAATATTTTGTCCCGGATATTTAACTCTTACAATTTTATACAAAACAATAGTCAAATGCACAGGGTTACCGTGATGTTTAACAAATACTTAATGTACATTTTTGCAGGGTAGTAAATCATGTAACACTAAAATGCTAAAAGCTCCATCAAGGTTTTAACTACACATTTTACTGATCAAAAGAATTCAAATAAAGGTTAAACATATCTTGGCAAAAATACTTACTGTATCAATCCAACCAAACAAAAGTCTCTAGTTTTAAGTATGCCAGGTGGTCCTGACTCTTGAAATTGTGTGGCGTTTGGTGGTCTTGTAAAATGTTAAGCTAGCTGCATTTTAAGTTTAATGTAAACTGTGATTGGGCATGAATGTTGAATGTTTTTTTTCACTGCAATGTTTCTGTGTAATTTATGAAATGTAATATCATACTGCTGTGGTTTGATTGTAAGGAGGGGAAGAAATGAAATAGTAATAAAAGCTGTTTTATATGAAAGCTGTCAATGTTCTGACTTTGTATTAGCACTGTGAGCTCCCAGCTGACCACATGGTGGTGCCACCTTTCTCCAAAAGAGGTGACATGAAAGACCCGCTCACCATTATTTCCACAGATCACATTATACAGCCTGATTCTAGTCATCTAGTCCATTTAAAACTTAACACAAACCACACAGGCATACTATGGATGCCTGAGAAACCTCAAGAGTATTAAAAAAAGAAAAGAAACTTCCAACACAAACAGTAGTGTTACTCATGTTATTGCCCTGAGGCTAACATTGCACACACATACAGTAGATGACGCTGCACAACTTTAATTAAGTGTTGCAATGAGCATGTAGGAGCAGCAGGTCTGGAACAGGAAGCCACATATTTGGTGCAACATCAGTCATAGAGTTTCCCCCAACATCCACAGACATATTTGAACTTGAAACGCCCTCGGATCCGACTCCTTGGAGGCAGCTTGCTCCCTCTCATGTACTAAGTGCTAGACTTTTCTTAGACTCAATGTTGAGTGCATATAACCAGTTATGGATAATGTTGTGCATAATGTGTATTTTTCTGTCTGACCTAAGTGAGGCATTTCTTAAGCACAGTGGTGCAAGTTTGTAAATATACACTGCCCTCAAAAATTCCACAATGGAACAGAAAGCGACTGTACATCCATTTAAAGTGTCTGAAATCTGAATTTGCTGCTCAGTATTGAGTAAACTATTGGTTGTGTATTGTAGGAATGAGGGAGCAAGGGAGTGATTTCGGACACAGCCATACTGATATTTAGCAGTTATGGGGTTTACCTGGTTCACCATCTTAGTTTAGAACAGAAAAAGCTATTCAAGTCAAGCCATCTCATCTCATCAGTGTATATACAGGACATGATATTACAAGTTAAGATACAGATTGCGTGTGAGTGTAAACACTCACACTTCCTGTCTCATGCACGCCACCATTAGATAATATCAGCTTGTATTAGCTATTGTTATTATGTGTAAGACGTGCTTTTGCATGCAATACTGCAAGAGAAAGGAAAACATCTATCATTGCTTCCTCTGTCTTGTAATGATATTCCCAAATGATCAATCAGCTGACTGTATGTCATGATGAAAGGATGTACTTCCTGTATTTTATTGTGTTATTTTCTGTATGTATTTATTTTTAGCTTGTTTTATTGTTGCTTTAGTCACCAACTAATAGCTGGACTAGTGAGATAAAATGCTTCCAGTCTGATGAAGGTGTTATAACTGTGGATAAAGTCACACTGTTTCAGCTACTGCATCATTGGCAAAAGCAAAATCAACACATGTTCACTGACAAACATTACATTTATGAAATGCAGGAAACTATGCTCTAAAGATTAGAGAAGTGGATTTAGGACTGGAATGTGACATTTGAATCCCCACGAACTGGGTAAATCTGAAAACATTTATTTCCGCTTCTCAAGCCATACTATTGGAATACCCTGAGCAAGGCACTTTACCACCAACTTCTGCTAAAAAGACCAACAGTAAATGTGAAACTGAGAAAGTGTCTGCATGTTCTGCAAGTACTCAAATGTCAAAGAGCTTAAACTCCAAAGTAACAGTACTGCGCACACTGAAAGTGTCTCTTAATCACAGTGACTGCAAAATGAAATTGTCTCCCACAGACACAGCCAAGACAGATTCTATTGGTGGTGGAAGTTCAAGATATGTCTAAAATGTGTGTCAAAGGATATAAAATCATATTAATTGTCTATAAAGCACTAAATGGTCTCAGGTCAAAAATACATCTCTGAGTTACTTGTATGTCACGAAGGATCCGGGCACCTCAGGTCATCTAGGACAGGTTTACTCAGTGTTCACAGGATCAAAAACAAGCAAGGTGAAGAAGTTTATAGTTTCTATGCTGCTCATCTGGAACAAGCGTCCTGAGATAGGCTGATTTAAAACATAAATAATTGTTTACTGCGGCTTTCCAATAAATTACATACATAATTTCTTCATACTGCAATCTGTAACTATTGATTTCCCTGCTTTTGCTTTTTGCTTTATTGTCTTTTAAATGCAGTATTGTGTTTAATGTATTTCTATGCCCCACTTTGAAATGCCTTGTGTTTGAATTGTGCTATAGCCTATAGCTAACTAAACGTACAATGATGGCTGTCTGTGGTTTGTCGTGCTCCTACTGATTATTATTATTATTATCACCAGTAACGTTACAAATAAAGATAGCTATTGCTCTTTATTATGTGTCACTTTATTGTTAACTCTGTCAGTGATATGACTGGCTGTTAGCATGTTTTGATTTATGCTAATCTAGCTAGCCGTGCAGCATAGGTAACCATGGTGATCTACGAGCTACGAGCTAGTCTGAGCTAAGCTAGCTAACTAGTTGCTGAACACAGCGGAGCATTTCGCAGCTAGAGAGCCAAACATTTCCTTCAGGACTTGACGAAGATAAAATTAGGCCTTAAAAGAAGGTGATGTTGTATTTACCTGCCTCAGTTGAACACGAACACGACTCCAAGTGAATGCTACTGTTGCTCTTAGTTTTGGTAACGACCAATATCACCACACAAAGTCTACCAGGGTAACATGATCAGACTGATCATGATCAAGTTGGAAACCAACAGATTAGTCACACAATTTTATTTATCACTTTACATGAGTGGAGGTTAAATTTCAAGTGAGAGCACCCACAATGTTATGTATTAATCCCTCATTTCACCGAACAAACTGTGTGTGTGTGTGTGCACAACTACACAAAGCACTGTAGGTTCATTCACCTTCATTTTATCTTCAAAGAAATGTTTGACTATCGTGTTTTTTTCTTTCTTTAAAAAAGCTGTCTTAGTACTTCTTTCCCCATCTTGCTTCTTTTAAGATATGTATCCATGTTCCCTGACCTTAGAAATAAAAAAGAATACAGTATTATTATTATTACCAATAAGAAATAATAAGAAAGACTATTAAAAAAAGGACCCAAATTGTAATAAACCAGAATTATCCTCTAAAAAACAATGGATCTTTATCTGTTTTTTGATGCATCACAAATGCTGTGGCAACCATTAATTCTGACACGAATACCTACACATTTATTGCATTTTAATTAGGATACATTTACTAAATCAGTGAAGATTCTGCCACTGAAACTTCACAACACAACTGATGTAGAAGTTCAGCTCAGTACCCACCAAAGACTGAAAGTAGTGGCCTCATCAGGCTAAATGTTCCACATACATATAACATTTCAAAGATTTTTAACATTTAATAAGAACATGCTCACACACACATTGTGTTCAGCAAATTCCTAACCTCCTCTAACCATTACTATACTCATCTCGAAGACACTTTCTCCCACGAAACCCAACGATTGCTTTTCACTTAGTTAAATTGATTTGTTGACCCTGTAAACCTTGAGTTTAGAGTCAGCTAATTTCATGCTTATGGCTACTGGATAATGTAAAATCTCAGATTCAGATAAGCACCTAATCTAATGGTTTTATACAAAAGGAAAACGAGGAAGTGAAACACCTAAAGCGTACATTCCTGGAGGCATAGCGGAGGCTCGTAGGCCACCAGACTATACAAACGAGTGGCGGTGGAAGCCACCTTGCAATTGTGCTGAAACCTCATTTTGGCCCAGTTTATTCCTTTACACATCTACATCTCCCCCTAAGCCCACACACACATGGCAACACTGAAGAAGGAATGATGAGAAGGAATCCAAAACCTTCTTGATGTGGTTATTTTTTTGTTTCTTCAAAAACTGGCACCTGTGATTGTGTCACCACACAAATCTGAAAATGAAACTCTTGTTCTAGTTTGCCTACAACAGCTTCCTTCCTCCACTTCCTTCTTCTTTGCACCCCCCCCCCCCCTCCTTCCGCTGATCTTTCCTCCATCCTTTCCTTCTTGCCCTGATGTAATCTCTGTTGGAATTGTCGTTGAGCTCCACAACGTGATGACCGTACAGTCCTGGGATTTCATGATGCAATCCAAGAGCAAAATCAGCAAAGAACAAAAGAGGTATTTTTCAAAGTGTTCCAGCTATCACAGGGGGAGTTACATGTGGGGGATATGTCACCATACGATTCGGAGAGGACTGATAATGATTCAGGCACACAGGGAAAAGAAAAGGGCACCCAGATATGAAGGCTCAAACTTGGGAGGCTTAGTTACCTGTTTTTTATTCCCCCGGCTCCATGAAAAGAGGTATTTGTCTCATGACAGAATCCAGTGGGAGTTTGTGAGTTACATATTACAGATGACCTCTGACTGGGAAAGTGGGTGTTTTTGTCAGCTTGGAGAGGTTCGTCAGATTGTTCAGCATGACAGTAATGACAGTGAATGAGGTGGTAATGGCAGAGCACATTCAGACAGAAATCATGGTCATTTTTATTTATTTAAAAAAAAGAAAGAGCGAGAAACAGAGTTGTTCTGTTCATATAAGAATCCACTATCAACATTACAACATTAAGGTGGAAAAAGCTCATTAAATTCTCCCTAACTAAGTTGTAATTTGTTTGTTTGTGTGGCTGTGTTACATTTAGTTCCCATTTTACTTTCTGGATCTTTAAACCCTATCGTGGTCGTTATGAAAGAATAGAATTGGGGGTGTAGCTCATATAGTGTACAGTTTAAGGTCACCGGATATCATGAACTTCACTCGGGGAATCTTCTCTATCGAGAGTTGGTGGGTGAGTGAGCAGGAGGAAATGCAAAGCACCATTGTACCTACAGTATTTGTTTGTGTGTGCGTGAGTAGTGTGTACGTGTGTGTGTGTGTATGTGTCATGTGGGTGCATATGAAGATGATGACGATTATATCATCCTGCAACATATTGCGGTCGGTTTGTGTTTGCATGTTGGAAAGAAATTTGGAAATTATTTGAGTACTTACAAGTTTCCAAGATACATAAAGAAAAAAAGAGAGAAGTCATTCACATACAAGGGGAACTGAATGACATAAGTGTTCTTTAAAAATATATAGAAAAAATAACACTGGTAAAGAAAAACAGAACTAAGTGGTAATGTCAGGCATGCGTGATGAAAAGCCCATACACTTTAACATTTAGTTTTCGAGCATCACATGTGAGTTTGTTGAGTTGCATCACTTTCAGTTCTGAAACAGAAAGATGAGAGTTGCCAAGTTTTCTCTTTTGCAATTGAGATGGATTTCAAAAGTACGATGTCATAACAAAGAAGAGAAAACCTCCGAAATTAACAATCCTGGGGCATTCTGGGAATTATTTTGTGATATTTTACAACCTATAATATATTACTTATGTTTTTGTTTGAGCAAACTGTATATTTTAATGTATCTCTTTTGTTTTTAGGTATCTTACATTTTCACTTTATTATAGACATTTTTATGCAGACTTTTGTGAAATGTGATCTGGACTAAACATGATTTCAAATAAAGGTTATATATAAACTCTGCTAACATAAAGATTTAGCATAAAACTAAAATGTAAGTCTTGTAAGTCTTTATTAATGTATGTATTGACAACTATAACATCTATGACCACCCATAATTGGTGACTGGTCCTTAAACACAGTTGTCCTCATAGGAGAAATTATAGTTGTTGACAAATACTGTTTATTAATAAACACTTAAAAACATCACAACTACGTTATAGCGTGTCCATCTGCTAAATGTTTATATGGTGCTTATAATTGCGGTAGAGGGGCAGTAAATAAAGTTTCACCAAAATTGATGATGAACAGGTGAATTGTTTACGCGATCCACACATTCTTGTGGTGTTTCTAAACATCTGGTCTGACCTCTTATTGTCGGTGAGCTGTGTATTCATGTCTCTCAGCAGTTACACACAGAGCTTACATTCTGTGGGTGGCTCAAGTCAGTAATGAGCTCAATATCTGTTTATGACTTTGTGTCTGCCTCTGTGTGTACAGTATTTGTGTTTATGCATGAATGTCTGTGAGTGTGTGTGTATATGTGTGTGTGTGTTCTTACAACACTGTGTAATTTTTAGAAACCTAAAAGTAGAGACCAACCACTTTCCCATCCTGAAACCGTGACTCCCATTGGGTTCCACGCTCTGGTATCACTCCACTAAATATTCTGTGACTTTTCTTTCCCTCCCAGCCGCGGCTCTTTTCTCTCCATGGCCCCGGCCGCTCTGCTGCTGCATGATGCTGCTGCCTCTTGCACTGTCTCCACTTACAGTGTGACATCACTGGAGTTTCCCCTTTGCAGAAGTGGCTGCCACAGCATAAATACTACAAGCTCTCTGGCAGAAGTTTACTCTTAACACAATAGCAACACAAAGAGAGAAGTATCAACACAGAGCACTAGAAGCACCCGAAGACATAGACACAGCGTCCAGCCAAGTGCGGTTGATTTTTTCTAAACTGTGAGCAGTAGTAACTCCTTAGATCAGAGCTGTGCACAGTATGGTGACCTACACAACAGCACCAGGTGACGTGGAGATGGCTCTTGAGGAGAGGATGGTGGTTTTGGTAGAAAAGAAGTCCTCCACGGAGCGGATATGGAAGGCGTCCGTGGCCCTTCTCGTGGTGGTCCTTTGCTTAGGAGGCATCCTGATGCTTGCTTGGTACTGGAGTGGAAGGCCAGAAACGATGGTAAGGAGTTTCTCTGTCTTTTGATATTTTAAAATCTTATATATTCTGTCCAAACAAACCCCAGTTTTATGTTTATATCTCTAATCAATCTGTTTTGTTCTCTCCGTACAGACGCAATCAGGCAACACAGAAGCGCTTAAGACGGACACTGCTGAGAAAACAGGTGATTATATGCATGGGTGCTTATGTAAAAAATAATGCTGAGGGGGTTTTGTGAGATTTACTTGAGTCTCTGTGGATTATTTGAGACAAGCTCACATTTGTCTTCCTCTACTCAGATCCCCACTCCACGTTGAGACGAATCAGCAGCAAAGCCAAGGCAGCCATCCATTTAGAAGGTGAGTCATAGCTTAATCTTTATTTGGTCCTCAGCAAACAATGAGCTCATGATCTCGCCGTTCAAAAGAGACTCTTTCTTCCACTTGTGTGATATTCTTGTTCACTTGTGTGAACTTCCTCTGTTAGTCAGGCGCCCTATAAGGAAGTCGTTGCGCAAGTTATTCATTGTTTTCAGTCAATCTTTCATCACACTTTCCTGTTGATTAATAAAGAGAGAGAGAAAACTCTATACACATAAAGTGTTTCAAAGTTGTAACAACGCTTCTTCTTGCTCTATTTTCCAGGTAGCTACGAAGACGGCGAGAGTTTGAAAGACCAGCTGGAGTGGAGAAACGGTCAAGGCCAGGCGTTCGCTCAGGGCGGCTTCCGATTGGTGGACAACCAGATCGTTATCCCACAAACCGGCCTCTACTTCGTCTACAGCCAAGCATCGTTCAGAGTGTCCTGCAGTGATGGCGACGAGGAAGGAGCGGGAAAAGGCCTCACACCTCTCAGCCACAGGATCTGGCGCTACACAGACGCCATAAGCAGCAAAGCCTCTCTGATGAGCGCGGTGAGGTCGGCGTGCCAAAACACTGCTCAAGAGGACAGCTACAAAGACGGACAGGGATGGTACAACGCCATTTATCTGGGTGCAGTGTTTCAGCTGAACAAAGGAGACCGACTGTGGACGGAAACCAACCAGCTACCAGAGCTGGAGACCGACGAGGGCATGACTTTCTTTGGTGTGTTTGCACTTTGAAATGACTCTTTGCTGTGATAGTAACAAAGATGATACCAAGCTCTGCACAGTGCAATAAGTTCTGAGTATAAACTTTTTTTTTTTACATTATGTATGTTTTTTAAATTATATTATTATTATTATTATTATTATTATTATTATTATTATTATTATTATTATTATTATTATTATTATTGTTGTTGTTGTTGTTGTTATTATTATTATTATTCATCTTCATGATGATTTAGAAGTGTTTAAATCTCAATGGAGATAAATCTTGTAGCCGAACAGGCAGTGCAGATTGTTTTTAAATCCTATAAACTGTAACAGTTTGCAACATTATTTCTATTTTAGGCCCTTTTTTTTATTTATGCTGACCTGAGATTGTAGTAGGCTACACTGTCTCTGCTGTACCGGATACAGACACAGCTCTTTACTGAAGGGTTTATGTTCAAGAATTATGTAATATAACGTACTATTACAACCTGTATATATTTATTTGTATTTATTTATATGTAAATTATTGGGATAAGGTGTCAAAGATTATATTTATATACTTTATGTGCACATGAATTAAATTAAAGTACAAAAGAAAATAAATGAACAAGGTCACTAAGTTGATGTGCTCATTTCATAGCTGAGATACCAAGAAGAACGTTGAGTTAGCAAACTGCTCCAGCCATCCAGGGCAGTAGCTTACACATGCACGCACGCACACATGCACGCACGGACGCACTTTCTTTGGCAAAGGTTGATATGAAATTCCTCCACAGCCAGCAAATACTTCCTTTGTTAGATCAGACAAGATGAGGGGAATTTCCTACTTTTCTGTGCTGTTGCTGAGTGCTGTGTCAGGTTGAGGCCCACAGAAGCCTCAGCCCAGAGCGGGTTTTCCCCAATGACACCCCACCATCACCACCACCACCCTCTCTCCCACACACACCATCCCTCCCCCTCCACACCACCAACCCCCATTCTATTACCACATAGTTCATCTTTAGTCAGCTGGAATGAGACATGACATGGGAGGGAGTGTGTGTGTGTATGTGTGACTGCATTCAGTGTGTGTGGGCCTGTAGCATAGCTGGCTTTGTCACATTGTAATCATGTGAAAACACACAATATACAAATATCGGATGTACTTGTACTTGGATGTACTGGGAGCCATTTGTCTTCTTTCGTTTCTTTTTATCCACAACATCCGCTTATTGTCTCAGTAACGAGATTCCCGCTGGCCTTCGCAGCTGGTCATTCTGCTGAAAACCTCTTTCCACTTTCGTCTAATGATTTCTTTTTCTGGGTTTATTTGCTCTTTGACTCCCGCAGGCCCACCTGGTATCAAGTTTCACTGCCAAATATACTCAACCTGACAGAGTTAATTACTCAAAGGTCTCAGTAAGTCAGAAAAGCAATAAATAACTGGTGACATCTAGTGGAAGGTGTACTCCGGCTCTGCTGTGTAATTCACAGGATATTGAGATTCAAACTTTCTTGTAATTAGTTTGTTTTATTCAACAGAGTTCTGTATTTCCCTATTGTTTAAGGTATTTCCACTAATGCGAAAGGTATCACTTAAGGACAAAAATACACAATGAAAAACAATTATTTTATTTATGGTACCCATATATTTGCATACACATACTCTGAAATATATTAACATTTAAGATCTTAGATATAGTGAATACAAATATCCCCAAATCCATGTATATTGTCATATATGTGCAAGATAATAGAACATTTCCTAAATTATTTCTGCATTCATATGTTACACTATCTGATCCAGGTACTGTACAGTTAATTAATATGGCCTATTTCATTCATTGAAGTCCTCCTCCATACCCTGAGCTCAAATGTATTAGAATACCAGCAACATAAAGTGGAATAACCATAGTTTGTTCAGTTTAAAGTGCGCACTGACATATATTTTAAAAAATATCTGACAAAGTATTATTTTACCTGCTGATAAAAGCTGTTCAGGTATCATTGCTTTTATAAAATATTGAAATAGCTCATGAATGAAATAGTACATCCAAATTAACTGCTGAATAAATACAGTATGTCACATTACTTTACGTATATCCTTCTTTGATACATTTACAATTTACCCAAAAGCAAAATGGGAAATAATTAAATTAAATAAAAGATAGCATCCAGATTGTCTTTTATGGAAAAAACGTAAAAATAAAAACATTTTAAAATAAAAAAGGCTCACAAGAATGACGTGTATAAAAACTGTGCTTTCTCTGAATATCTACAGAAATAGCCATCGCAGAAGCCCCTCATCTCACCGCACTGCTGCTGTAGAAATATAAATTGGCTTTCATTTCCAGGAGGCAGAAAGTACAAACTATTCTTCTGGCAAGATGGAAGTTTAAGTTTTCACTACAAAATGTTGAGAACCAGCTGCAGTAACTATGGCTGCAGCAGTAGTCGGCGATATCTGCAAAATACTCATGCAGGACGAGGGGTTTATTTGATGGCTAAGACTGTACTGTACTGCTAAATAGATACAACACAAATCTCAAAAAATACATTGTAAAACATTATTTCAAATGGCAAAACTATCAAAAGTGTCCCGAAAGATGAGCAAGCTTGGATCATTTTGTCCTTTAAAATGAGTCTAATATTCAGCAAAGGACTGGATTTTTAAGATGCAGTGTTGTACTTTAATACACAGCTCTGACAACAGACATCCATACATGCCAAGCTCTTGGGCCCCTTCTCAATTATGGCTATTCAATAATGCACGTTATCATCTTTCAGTATCTCACACAGTCGAGCTCAGCCGCTCCTCAGAGGACCTTACATTGCTTTGTCCCTTTGTAAATGTCATTTTTCACAACTCTCCTGAAAAGTAAACAAATAACTGAACAACAACTCCATGACGAAACAGATCAGATATTACAGAACAATATAAATCACTACTGTATGTGCTTTGCTAGTCGACAAACTCGAGAGACAAAAGGTGGAGACGATTTAACAAAGACACGAACACAAATGTTTCCTTTTTAAGATCCTCGGCGCGGTGTCTCCACAACAGAACGAGCTAACGAATGAGGGCGAGGAATGATTAAGAGATCTATCTGTTCACGTGACCTCGGAAAAGACGTCGAGCGCTGCTAGTCTGACCAGTCACAAGTGCCTCGTCGATGGGTTGAACACAGTGATGTGATGACGGGTGTTACCTGTGCGACTCTACCCGAAGCTGCCGAGTGTAAAGCGCCCCCGTGTACTTATTTGTGCTTCCATGCCGTATTTGAAAACAGTGTCACTACACGGCTGTGCTCCTCGTCAAAACAAGTGAAAGTCATAGTGTCTCATTGTGTTTTGTGTCCCCTGTGTGTGTGTGCATTGTGCGACTGTTTCCCCCCCCCTCCCACCCTCCCCCCTTCTCCCAGTGCCTCGCTTATTTATACAGCAGTGGGATCTGGCTGTTGTGACAGTGGTTGCGGCTGATCTTGCTGTCAGCCGGGTAAAGGTTAGAGGAGTTGGAGAAGGAAGGCGGGAGGGCGTGATTGTCCATGGTGGGGTTGGGGTAGCCGGGCGGGGGAAGCAGAGACTTGGGATCCGGCTGGGAGGAGGGCAGCGGGGCGTTGTGGTTCTGATTCTGGCCTGAGGACGGTCGGCGGCGGTTGCGTAGAGCCTGTCGCTCAGCCAGCTGGTTGCGGAGCGCCGAAACTCTCTCTTCTTTCTAAAGACACAACGAGAGGAAGAGAGATTGTTGTAGAGCGGGCATACTTTACTTTATTAAGCATTTAGAAGCATTTATCAGCCATTCTTCAGTCTTGTGCTCGTTCCAGCTTCTCAAATGTGAGAGTTTACTGCTTTTACTGGCCAAATATGATAATAAATCAAATATGTTTAGGTTTTTCACTGTTGCTCCGACAGTCAGAAGGCCCTGGGAAACTATGATAACTAATACCTAATATATAACTCATTTTTGATACGACTAACCTGCTGAGATTAGGTTTGCTAAATCCACCACTGCTTTTAAATCTGCTGTTAAAATATTCTTATTTAAAAAATGATTTTTATTTCATTGTAAAAATTAAATCTATATTTGATGTTATTATTATTATTATTTTATTGTATTGTGTATGTTGTTGTGAAGCACTTTGTGACATTGTTAAGAATAATTGAGTATTCTTATTATTTATAGGCTTTAGGATTAGTACAATAGGGACTTCACCCACTGAAGAAACTCCATTTTCTTGTCTTTTCTTTTTTTCAGGGAATTTATGGAGCTACACTTCCGCAATACATTGAATAAAAGATGAATGCTTCATAACCCTTCTCTATAGCTGTCAGTGTGAAAGCAAACCATGGAAACAAGCTGACATTATCAAAGAAAACCTACAAAGAACAACAAGCAATAAATAAAGAGATAATAACAAAGGAAACATGATAACATAAACTCAAGTCACAGCGTTGTGTATTATTCTGCAGCATTCTTCATTGTAACGTACATACAATCATATCACACACACACATACTGTATATACACAGATACAATTAAAAAAAACTGTGTCTGGCATTTCAACGTGCATGTTTATTTATGATAATAATTAAAAAGTCAAATGTGTATAATGTAGCGGCTTCACCTCCTGGATGATCTTCTGCAGCTCCCTGTTCTCTCTCTCCAGCTGCCGAGATTTCTCCTCGTCGTTGTTGTTGGTGGACGAGCCGGTCTTCAGAGTGTCCTGCTGCTCCGACTGCCACTCGCCGCGGGTGATGAGACGCCGCATCTGGACCGCCACAGGAACCAGAAATCAATAAAAAAACAAAGATCAGGCCTGAGAGTACAGTGTACTGAATGAATAATGCATCTCATGAGGACACATTTCTTTTATATTTACAGCCCTTATAGCCAAATCTCTCACACTTGCCTGAAGGCTTAAAAAGGCTTCTTATGTTGGCGCTTGGCGCTCGCTGCTGTGCGGCTTGTGAACAGCCAGACAATCGTACGGGAGTGACGGTATTGTGAGGTGTTTTTTCTTCCCTTGGATTATCTGTTGATGTAGTTTGTATTTCTGTAGGTGGCACTCTTTCCTCTGTCTGTCCCAGCTCTTCTTCTACTTATTGACATTATTCATTGTAGCTGCTGCCAGACATTTAAAATGTTTCACTTTGTTTGTGCCAGAGGATTTATTTTTACACCAAATGTTTAAAGCAGCTTTAAAAAGCTTGTTATGTTAATTCTCTAACGTCACAGATTATTACCAAAAATGGAGAAATCGCATATAGATCAAAGATTTAGAGAAGATTAGATACTGAGTTCTATAAGAAGAGGAAATCTTTCTTAACTTTAGTCAACTTTCTTTAAACACTGACCCCTGACTGATGGATCCTTTTCATGCACCATGCAGTATAGTCATGTTTCTCCCTAAAGACTCTGAGAAGTTTTGACCTTTGGTTTTACTGCAAAAGGATTGTATTTTTTAGTGTGTGCATCATTTCACCAAAGAGTTTCAGTGACAAGTCAGAGCACCTTGGGTACGAAAAGCACCACCAGAGTGATGTAGGCAGAGAAGACGACTGCTAGAGCGGCAAAGGCAAAGGAGGCGTCCTGCTGCGAGGACAGGATCATGGTCACTGGAGCTGTGATCAGGCACAACACCTGCAGGAAGAGAGAGAGAGAGAGAGAGAGAGAGAGAGAGAGAGAGAGAGAGAGAGAGAGAGAGAGAGAGAGAGAGAGAGAGAGAGAGAGAGAGGAATGAAAAGAAACAGAAGTTAAATAATAAAAGGAAGAGGAAAGAAAGAGTGAGGTTTAAAGTAGAGAGAAAGAAGGAAGCAGAGGAGGTGGGGAATAAAGTAGAGTTGGAGAGCGAGAGAATGAGAAGGGAGAAAAAAAAAAATCACATCCATAAAAGCATTAGGCATCTGTTTATCATTCCGGGGAGGGCTCCCATGTGAAAACAGTATTAAAAAGTCATGACTGAAGTGGCAACTGCGCGCTGACAATCACCACATTGTCATCTCATCAGGGCCTGAAGCTCACAGCTTAGCGAAGAGGAAGGAGGTCCCTCTACAGACACCATTAACTATTGACATCCTCATAAAACTGAGATGTGTATATCAGAACATAAAATAATAACATTAGGCTCGTCTCACATTATGGAACCATGTGATGAAATGAGCATGCAAGCTGCATTTAATGCTCTCATAAATAACCATGAGTGATAGAGCAATGACTCCACTTGACTGAGGAGGCCAGATCAATGCTTTTATTAATACTAATAATAATTAATAAGCACACTGAGACAAATGTATCATTTGTGAAATTGGGCTATATAAATAAATTTGATTTCGATTTAATTACAAGTATAAGTTTAAGAAGTATAAGCTGATAAATGTTCGGATGCTCGTTAAGATGCATTTTTTTTTAAGAATTCTGTCAAAATGGCTGATAAAAAACAAAATATCTGCCAGTTTTTGATCAGAGCAGAAAAACTCCTCCTGGCAGTTAAAGTGACAGAAACGAATCAATCATCAATTACGAAGTTACTCTGTGTCAAGTGTGTCAGGAAATGTGTCAGGAAGTGTTTGTCTAAAGTGGCTAAAGTGAACATAATGGCAGAGTAAAGTGCATCCTAGGTGCCTCCGTTTAAGATGATTCACTTGCTATTAACAAAAGCTGGAAAATGCTTTTGACTGACGACTGCACTGAACTTTAGTGGCTAAATGGTACAATTTTAAACCTACCCCCCCCCCCCCCCCCTAGGGCAGGGTAACAGCTCCATACAAAGCACCGTGTGGATGCAATCTCTCCCATCCACACACAAAGAGAACACATAACTCAAACTGCACATATATTTCTTCCCATATATATATATATATATATATATATATAGTAAAGTATGCTTGAGTTGCATGAGATTGCAGCAGGATAAAAGTTTAGCGATACAACCTCTCATATTTTATTGATTTTTATTTAACATATATTTCAACAGGTAGTCCCATTGAAAACAAGTTTTCATTTTTTAAGGGACACCTGAGACTGTTAGTATCCACAGGCACCATAAGCATCAAAATGCATGATTCATACAATCATACAACTCAGCAGCTTGTGCTGGCAGTGTTATGATTTGGACAGGACTGCATTTTAGAGAATCAAATCTCAAGACGTGCTTGTTGAAAAGCTTGAATATTTTTATGTATGAGCCCGTTTCTGTGTGCTGTGTCGCTCCGACCAGTCGTTATACCAACATGTACTTTTCTGTATTTTATACGAGATCATCAATCTGTATTGCTCAGCACATCCCGGAGGTTGTTCTGAGCGGAATCATAAACATTTATATTCCGTTGTGCCCACAGTGGATTTCTTTTTGTATGAGTTTGAAGATCGATGCAACACGATGAATCTAGAAACCTTGATTCTGATATAAGATGTAGAACTTTTACACTACATTGTATCTGCACAGGAAGTATTTCAATGTGATGTTCTGTCACGTTTAGTCAGTTATTTACTCAAATAAGGAAAATACACCACAAGCATTAAGGGGGCATTACGTTATCTAGGAACTCCATTACATTGCTATAGAAAGACCAGCAGGAAATGCTCAAGAGTGGCCCCTTGAGAATCAGGCTTAGCTTGTGCAGATACAATGTCTCGACACACTGTTGCAGTGCAGGAAAAGTGAAGCCAAACAATTAGAGCACCAGGCAAAGTAATCATAGACGCACAGATATACTACGGCCATTTTATGCTATGGGGCAATAAAGATTGTATTTATTGCCACTTTAAAGTTATTCATGGTGTTTAAAAGGAGACAGCAGCATCCAGAAACAGGAGTTTTAGACATGGCGATGTCATTTCTTTGTTGGACTCACAGCGACATTGTAAATAGCCATCCCCACGGCTCGATGGTCATTGATCTTTTCCGTGGAGACAGATTTGGTCTCGTAAGCCAGAAATATTCCCAGAAGCAGCAGCAGACCCTTGTAGCCATAAACCACACCTACAGGAGAAAGGAAACAGTGAGAGAACATGAAGATGAGGCAATCAATGAAGGAATGCATTGCATTGCGATCGCCACATAGCAAACAGTTACACCTGTTAAGACACACAGGGGCGAATTCACAAAGAATGGATTGCAGCCGCGTATAGCGCCATGAATCGTGCATCGTTTCCACCCGCTATCTGCCCCATCGCAACGTCTGATTCACAAAAGATATTGCGCCGCAGATATTGCGGTGCAAACACGGCCAGAAGGTTTTGCAGCTGAGCGCAATCTGGCCTTTTTTTGTGGAGGGAAAGGGAAGAAATAATTTGTTGAATATCTTCTTCTCGTGTATTTTCTAAAATGACATGTAGGGGAGCTTTAATAATTTATTTTCCAGGACACAACTGTCACTTCATGCCAAAATCAATTAGTTTGAGCGGAGCATGACGATGCCGTCGCCTGGCTACGATCACTGCTGCCCTGATCACTGGAAAGTCTGGCTGTGACACCCCTATAAATGTGCTTCAGTTCCTAACCAACTCCTAAAGATGCTAATGTTTTCACTGTAACTGCTTGTGTCTATTAGGGCTGATCTTTGTGAATTGGACTGTTTGAAATGAGGTTCATTTGCATAGAAATGGGCCAATTTTGAGCTAAATGTCTTCATATTACCTCATTTAAAAATGTTCGAAAAGCGTAGGAGCACCGAGACACTACTTTCTTGGCACCGCAGTTAGGGGTGCATTTCACCCTTTGCAGGTGATTTGAGAAGTTTCTTTTTGTCTCATTTGTGCAGGTTTAACAGCGACACTATCCCTTAATGGATTCAGTCCACAGTATACACCCTATTTACAATTATAAACATACTCATACTTTGTACCAAGATATTTATTGGCCAGCAGGAGTCTTTGAAGCAACAAAGAACAAGGTTGTGCACGCTGTGCGGGATGTGGAGATAGATGCAGTCTTTGTGACATATGGAGACATCAAAGAAAAGAAAACCTGGGAGATGCCTTGAAACTCCTTTGCTTCTAGTGTAGGTAACATTGTGAACAGCTCGATGTGGCCATTGAGGGCGTATGTGCAGAGGAAGATGCATATACAATAGAAACTAAAGTTCAAAAGGGTTGAATATGCTGAAATGTAGTTAGACAGACAGAGAAAAGTGAATGTAAGAGTGAAAGAGAAGAAGCAGGGAAGAAAAGAGGATGTGTGACTGAGTAAGTTCGACACTTCTTCAGACTGTCCATTGTCTCTTTATACCGCCTGATATTAAAGCACCATTTTTTCTTCTCTGAGAAAGGAAATGCTATGGGGCAATGGCCCAGTTTGTGACCCACATTATTTGAATTTGAGCACCATTATACTTTCATAAGAGCTGCCACGCTAAGAAAGACAGCAGAGAGACAGACAGGGAGAGAGAGGGACTGCGTGGGCCAACAAAAAGAGAAGCAAAGAGAGAGAAAAGAGGAATCAAACCAAAGAGGGGTGGCGGGGGCTGAGGGAGGAGGCTGTGATATGAGGCCTGTTTAATTCAGAGTGAATGGTAGTGACGTGTGTGTGTGTGTGTGTGTGTGTGTGTGTGTGTGTGTGTGTGTGTGTGTGTGTGTGTGTGTGTGTGTGTGTATGCATATGTTTCTGCATATGCCCATGTGTGTGACAACGACTATTAAAAACCAGAGCAGGGCAAAGAGTGATAAAGAGACAGATTGAGGTATGAGAGGGTAGAAAAGAAAAAGAGAGGATGCATACCGAGCCACGTGTTCATCTTCTCTGAGCTGCAGTGCTCCAGCAAGGGCTGAATCAGGACATCCAAATCTTCTTTAGGGGCCTCCTTAGTGAACTTCTACTCGCATGGCACACGGAGGAAGAGGAATAGAAGGATAAAGAGAGAGAGAGAGAGAGAGAGAGAGAGAGAGAAAGGGAGATAATAAGAAACGATGACACAGCAGCTCTCTGGAGAAGGAGGTAAAAATGCACATTAAGCACAAACCACAGTGACTGCACGGTTAATCCCCTCCAGCAAATAGGTCCTTACCATATGTCAGATACAGAGGACTGAATAAAAATGAGTGTTAGATGTCCAATAAATATGAAATATAGCTATTTAAATACAAGCTTTGGTAGCGTTATGCAGATTAGGGCTAATGATGATGTATAGTCGGCTCTTGTTCCAGCAGAGGTTGAATGCACTTAATGAGTGCCGACTACATGCACATTAGAGTCACGATTTTGTGTCTCATCCAGGTTTTTGACTACTAGTGGCAGCGTGGAGCAATATTTTGATGTCCTTGTATTGTTTGTATCTTGTGTTTTACCAGCACACGCATGAGGACACAGATGCATATAATGAGGGGTGACAGGAGACTACGACACAGGGGTGCTCTGTAGTAGTGCATATCAACAGTTGATGGCGGTAACATAGTGCAAAACTGTATTTCAATATGTTCAAAGGTAAATGACCAGGTGACTACTTATAAATGCAAAGCGTCACTCGTAGTGTTTGAACCCATAGATGATTATCATCTGTCTTTGCAGGCTCAGCTCTACGGAGCGTTTTAGCTTCTTTCAGCTTATTGTTGAGCGGTGAGTGCCTTTATGTGTTGAAACTGTAGGTTTCATGAGACTTTCTAAAGATAAATGTTTAATGAGGCAATTCATTTAACATGTTTGTGCGGCTGCTTGATTTTGGTCTACAGTAAATGCCACAGGGTATCTTTTAACAGTGCTTACACTATAGAACACAAATCAATTGAATTATTCCGGTCATAAACGTCACTGTTATAGTACTTCTGTCTGTGCTTTGTGATTTCCATCCTTGTTTTAGATTGTGCTCTTTGAGTGTATGATGAATCAAAATGAAAGAACATTTCTACAAATGAGGCGCGGTGTCTCATTACTGCGTTATTGACTCATGACAACGGCCGCGCTCTCTGTGCAAAACGGGCGGTGACACACAAATGATCTCATCTGTCTTTCGTACTCTACCTCCACCGTAACGTGCAGAGGATCCACAATCTGCCATATCATGAGTGACAGGAAGTCGATAGCCAGCAACACTCCAACTGTTGCGTAGAGTTTCCATGGCTCCAAGTGTTGCTATAATCAAAGACGCGCACACACACACACACACACACACACACACACACACACACACACACACACACACACACACACACAACAGTTATCATCCAAGGGCATCACAAGCCAGTCCACAAACAAAGACAAACAACCAGGACAAATAATACGACAGGCGTCCTTGTGATTTCTGGATGACTGGGTGCGAATTGTCTTTCTGAATGTGTGTGTACAAGTGTGTGTGTGTGTGTGTGTGTGTGTGTGTGTGTGTGTGTGTGTGTGTGTGTGTGTCCAAGTATATTTTAGGAGCAGCAGGGGTTTGTGTGTGCAGGCGACACACGGAGAGCTGCAGTAGCTATATTTGTGCTGCCACCTGAAATCGTCATTTATACACACACTGAGAATGACGCTGCTTTTGCGCGGACAGTTTCCAAAGCGGCTGATTTCAACTCTATTATTCTTAACTCACACTATAATGGGAGCAATAAAGCTGTAGCCGAAAACAAGAGTCCAAAATGAGGTCTCCTACTGCGACTCCCTTCTTCTTTCTTTACACATAGCTTTTTGCTATTCGACCACGCTGACTTACTCCCAGCACCTCCGACATAGTAACAGCCATTCAAGCGTGCAATGACTAAAACTGAAAATAAAATAAAGAAGAAAACACATCACACAGTACAGGGCGCCTCGTCACTTAAGTTGCATGAAAATGATTAGAAAAGCACTCATTCTCCGCTCGATTCATGGAAGTTTCTTTAAATACTCATAAAAGAGCTCTCTGGCAAATTGTCCTTCTGTGGACATGAAGAGAGTTGAAAGTCAACCCGATTCGTTGTGCTTTGGCTCAAATAATAAACCCCCGGAAGGTTGGATTTCTGCATAGAACTTTAATACTCATCCATATTCATAAATATTCCATAAATGGCTTAATCTCTTATTCTTCTGATTAGGTCTTAGAAATTCCCACAACACATCGCAGACTGGCAGTATCTGGCTGGCTCCAGGATACACTATCTTCAAGAGGAGGCACCCACACACACGCATAAATAAATACACACCAGCATGCAAATAAAGATGATGACGTGGGTAGCAGAGGCCTCGTTGTGTGTGCCCCAAATCTGCATGTTTCTATGCATAAATGTTGCATGTGTGGAAGTGCATGTGTACAGTATCTATGTCAGTGCTCTGTAGCTACAACCCTGCAGTAGTGAATGATGCCAAGCTGACCTCTGAGAAGCTTATGTTACTAGGAAGCCTGCAAAGTTTTTTAACCTAACTTTTTATCAGGCGGCGCCACACATGCTGCGTGGCCTGGCCTCCCTCTCCCATCCTTTCTCTGCTTTCCAGAGGCCGCTAAGGGGCTTATCCCTCCCTCCCACTCTTCCTCCATACCTTCTTCTTCTCCTTCTTTTCGTCCTTCTTCGTGAAGAGGGTGTGGACCCACCAGATCTTGGTGAACATGCTGCCGTACGCCAGGCTGAAGCCGAGGCCGAGGAGCCACAGGCGGAACTGGAGGAGGGGACAGGAAAGGAGAATATTATAATTGAAAAATACCTTTAGTCACAGGCGTAGGTTTGGTTTCAGAAGTGGGGGCACAATGAAGTTGTTAAAAATTAATCCAGCACTTTTAGAAATTATGATGACATTGGTTATCACAGATCCTCCTTTCACTCCGTCACTGCACACGCTGTCTTGCCTGTTTTATCTGTCGGTTTGACTAATTTGTTTTCCGTTTTATTTTTAACTGTTTGCTTGTTTTTTTTGTTAAATGCACTGTAAGGCGACCTTGGGTGTCCTGAAAGGCGCCTCTAAATAAAATGTATTATTATTATTGAGTTTCCAGAATATAAGTAAATTAGTAAATATTAGTAAAATGTCAAAATGTTTTAATGCAGTGTTCCTACTTTAAATTGTGTTAAGTTTCCTTGACAGAAATGATAATGTTGTATTTGCATCTTTGCTGCAAAGAGATCTGTGCTTTACCTTCTTTCAATTATGATTTATTCAAGCGTTTTTCTAAAAGAAAATATTTACTTTGCATAAAGATTTATATATATGAATATGAGAGAGAGACAGAGACCGAGAGAGAGAGAGAGAGAGAGAGAGAGAGAGAGAGAGAGAGAGAGAGAGAGAGAGAGAGAGAGAGAGAGAGAACGAGAGAGAGAGAGAGAGAGAGAGAGAGAGAGAGAGAGATAGAGAGAGAGACCGAGAGAGAGAGACAGAGAGAGAGAGAGGAGACAGAGAGAGAGAGAGACAGAGAGACAGACAGACAGAGACAGACAGACAGAGAGAGAGACCGAGAGAGAGAGAGACAGAGAGACAGACAGACAGAGACAGAGACAGACAGAGAGACAGACAGACAGAGAGAGACAGAGAGAGACAGAGACAGAGACAGAGACAGAGACAGACAGACAGACAGACAGACAGAGAGAGAGAGAGAGAGAGAGAGACAGACAGAGAGACAGACAGACAGAGAGAGACAGAGAGAGACAGAGACAGAGACAGAGACAGAGACAGAGACAGAGACAGAGACAGACAGACAGACAGACAGACAGAGAGAGAGAGAGAGAGAGAGACAGACCGACAGAGACAGACAGACAGACAGACAGACAGACAGACAGAGAGAACTATCCAGAGTAGAGGGTCAGAGGCAGAGTACAAGAGAGAGGCAGAACAAAGCCTGAGAGAGAATAACTGGACGGGGACAAAGAGCAGAGAAACGACAGAAATGGAAATCTCCCTCTCGCTTCCACAACAAAAAGACTCAACATGGGTGACAGAGAAAGCACTCCCACTCCTCATTAGTGCTGGGATCCCATCGTCTGTGCTATTCTGGCACCCGGCAAATCTTGTCTGCGCCACTGAATACCAAAATACATTCAAATGCCTAATGAATTATATTAGCGTTTAAACGCCATCGTCTTTCATCCACTAAGTGTGCGTGATCAAACTCCTGAAATGAGGTTTGCAGGTGTCTGCTTGCCACAGACAGGAACTCCCAAACTGTCGGGCTTCACAACACCTAAATGTTGCGTTGCAGTAATGTCTCCGTAAGGTTGGGCTTTACTAAAAACTGACAGCTATAACTGCAAAGTGCCATATTTGTGGCCCAAGAAATAACTGCAAGGTCCAGCAACACTGTAGATACAATGAGTCAATGTGACCGAGAGCAAAGAGGTTAACATATTAAACTGCAGGTGGACCAGCCAGTACAAATTCATGCTGTGCAGCCAAAACAATGTTTAAACCCAAAAACCTTTATTTTGTAGTTGAGTTCTTGAAATTCTAGAAAGATAGCAAATATATGAATGTTGGGGAAATGTGTATAAAATGATGCATAAGACATCTAGAGTACTTCAATTTGATGGAATAAAAATAAATAGCAGGTTTCTTTGGATTTGATATTTTTCTTGGTTTCATGATGGCATCCCAAGTTCTCCGGCTACGTGGAGGTGGAGCACTTTTTCCATCCAGCCATCAATGAAATCACTAAACCATATTTGCATAAAGCAGTTAAGTTTCTATCATCCAGACTATTACATTGACTAACAACCAGACAGCAGCTTGATACACAACACAAGAGACACACAACCTTTCAAACACGTCTTGTCCTTCGTCTTAGCTTGGTGAATGGAGCGGCCAAACCGGGGAAAGTGCACCGCAAACGTCAACTTGTCAGCCGCAGCACATTAAACAGCATGTAAATGTATTTGCAAATGTCGCTTCGGTCCGTTAAGATGCTTGTGTCATCAACGCACTGTCTGCTAGCTACATTCTTACGATTAACAATACATAAAAAACACATTATTCTTTCGACTGCAAAAAACATTATGTTAATGTATTTTTAGTCGGATTTTAAGGGGTTAAATAGTTGTAACAGGCTTTTCATCAAACCTATGTCTGAAATATAAATTGTATTTTGAACTACTATTTTTTAAAAGGTAAAAAACAACAAATGCATAACATTTAAAGACTAATTCCTTCTTTATTTCCTCTAAGCTTCTTTTATTGTAATTAAAAAGACTTTTTTTTGGTGTCACATCAATGAAATCAGTTATTTGCAGGCCCTACACTACATCCTGCCCTCTGGCTCTTCTCTCTCTGTCCGTCTCTTTGTCCCGTTACCTGGCAGACGACGGGGAACTGAGATCTGTGGACGTGGTGTCCATCAATCCCCAGCGGAAACACGGCTGCCAGAGCCATCATGCAGCCCACTGCTGTCATGTTGTTCAGGTACGGCTGAGAGTTCTGGATGTAGCTGGAACAGAGACAGAATCACACATTAGCACAAAAGAAAAACACATTTAGAAAAAAACACCGGTGGTTATCATTTCTGCTTAAAAGGTACAATTGGTGAATTTGTAGGTACACAGATGTTAATTGCGTTGGCGACCTTTCTGTCTGCTCTTACGGATGACATCAGTTGCTGGTAATTGCTCTCATGTTGTTTTCTAATTCCTATTTTATCATCGTTATTTCCTGCTTCAGACAGCCTGGAGAACATAATACATCTCCTTAGATGTGTGATTGATAGTAATTAGTCTAATTAGTGAGCAGCGCCGAACAGTGCAACAACTGTTACAGGTGAAATAAAAATGTTTTATAACTAAACTTTTGTGACAAATAAAAAAAAATAACATTTGTGAAACTGGGAACAAAACAAACAGCTCCAGAAAGTATGCAGATTCTTTTGTATACCAACTGCCTCAACAGTAAACTATGACAATCTAGTTTAAATGTATAGAAATAGTATTTTTAGAATGGATTTGTTAACTATGTTCAGCATCATAAAGGACCACAGCCACAGTCCACACACCCTCTCACTGTCTGCACTACATACATATAATTATTTACAGTACTGCACAACCATGAATGTCTGTACAAAGATATTATGCAATCCATTTAAAGGTTGTTGACATATTTCAGTTTTGTCGTTGACCCTGACTGTGACTTGTCTGTGGATTATCCAAAGTAACAGGACGCTGTTTCTGCAAAGACAAGATATCTGGACACCCTAAGCTTCCTGCATGACTAAGTTCCTTTCTAATACTTTTTTTTTAACCAGTTCTTTAATAAACTACATACACTGTATCATTTTGAAAGGAAGCAACAATTTGCTGTGGGTGTCTTAAGCTCCTTATCCACATTTCTTTGCCTGAATCTTTGACACCAGAGGAAAGTTTTGAAATCTCGTCACTGCACTAAAGCGAGGCTGTGGTAATCACGTACTGTGCTGTGTGTGGAGGTACAGACGGGAGCTTAAAGGATAATGAAGCAATAAGTAATTACCAAAATAAGAATAGTGATTTCCAGTGGTGAAAGTACGCAGCACAAATACTCGGTTTAAAGTAAAAGTCACGCTTTTTAAAAGTATGAAAAGTAAAGGAAGTCAGTGAAATGTTCCCTGCCAGTGTTTTACTATTGTATAGGATGTATTTGGATTTGCATTCATAAGACATAAGCTGTGAGACAAATGTAGTTTTAAAACGGAAATACTCAAGTACAGTATTCCAGTAAATGTACTAGTGGTGGAATGTAACTATCAGATTGAGACAACACGTTTACATACATGTTGCATTAGAGACGTAGATCTCAGTAGTTTGTGAGTTTCATTTAACCCGCACTGTACCGTAACAACAACCTGAGCCTGAGCTCATCCTCGTCGGTGAGCCTTTTATTCTTTCATCCCGTTGACCTGCCCTTGGGTTGCCCCGAGGCCACACTGCTGATATACTGTACATACTATGCACTACATCCTGCATACAAACACACATTACCACACACACACACACACACACACACACACACACACACACACACACACACACACACACACACACACACGCCTCAATCCAACCTTTGATACCTTGAAACCTTTAATGTTGCTACATACCATGAATGTATGATGTTCAGTGCGCTGCAGGAGTTGTTTTCTGATCTGAGTGCTGCTTTCTTCCGTTTTGTGCACCATGTCTTGTGGTTGCTTTGACTCAAAGCTACTATTAGAAGGAATACTGACATCCTTTTCTCTTGCATGTGCATGTCTTCTGGAGTTATTGTTGAATATTTCTTGAATAAAAATATGTTCCTGTGTGATTCTAAAGAACCAGAATCTGATGTTCGCTGTTTTTGATTTTTTTTTTGTCATCCAACTTCACTGAAGTACCAATGACCAGACTTAAAAAGAATACTTGTTCTATTATTATACTATTCAGCAATAATTTAGCAACAATAGTTTGGATTTCCATGAGTCCATTAATGTATACAAGACTCTTGGATAAAGCTGCGCAGGACTTTTCAAAAGCGTTTTCAGGCGTTTTATAACCTTTTCTGTTTTCTGTTTTTACTGATATGCTTGACTTTCTTTGGAATCTCCGCTTTACTTAACGCCATTCGATAGAAAATGTTTTCTGGAACCACAGAGAGCTTAGAGAGTTCAGTACTATAAACAATGTTTTTTACAATAGCTGATATTTAAACCTGCAATAACCAATTTTATCTTTGTCATTTGAACCCAACATTGACATATTATCAGTATGTAGTAAACAGTTGCTTATTTACACGTCCAGCAGCTACTGAGCAACATTAGCATTCATTTGGAGTCGTGTTTCTGTCCACCTGATGAAAGTAATACAATATATAATATTAGCTCTGTTTTTGGTCTCCACCAACCCCTGAAGGAAATATCTGTCTCCGCAGCTGCAAAATGTTTTACTACGTTCACCAGCTAGTCTCTAACTGTGTATATCTGCTGAGCAGGGAGTGCAGTTTCTTTGAGCTTTTTATTTTGCAAACAGTTGCCTGCTGTGGCCGAAAACAACGCTGTGAGAATGAACCAACACGGTGCATTTGTGGAGCTGAAAGTCACAGTAAAGTTCATCACTATGAGCGACTTCTCTCACATTACCATTCGATACTTTGTTATTATAAAAAAATATCAATTATTACCGCTTTAACAGTGTCGCAGTGTTTCTAAAGGATTGCTCATTTAAGATTGTGATTGCGTTTTACTTCTTGTCTTTAAAATTGGTTATGTATTTTTGTCCCTCCACAAGGCAGTCGGTGGCAAACTCGTTTCGTGAAAACAGCTTACAGAATAAATTAGATTTGATTTGATCTGACTCATAGTGTTTTGGCTGCTGAGATCAGCCCTCGGTGAAACTGTGTTTGAAATATAATCAAAGCTGGAAGAAGGCCTGACTGGCACACCGAAGCCAGCCAGAGATCCCAAAAGGAACAAACCTCTCCAGCTTTACGAGAAACTCCCGATAAGCTCGTGGACTTATGGGACTTAAAATCACTTTGACCGGGGTCAAACATAAAAATACTATGTTGAAAAGACATCAGAGATCTGCTGCAGCGGGTTCACAGACATATATTAAGCTTAGAAATACGAGATCAAAAGGCAGTTTTTAAAGGAAGTCTATTTGCATTTGGTCTAGAGGCTGTGCTTAAGCTGTGACAATGAAAGCAGCTGCTAGATTGAGAAAAGCCACACCCGAATCATCAACTTTGTAGTCTCTAAACTCGAGAAGCACCGGTGCCATTCAGCATTTACCTTAAGGATCTCTGTTGAACAGGTGAATTATGTTTGTCTTGCACACTACAAATACTCACATTCACACACGCAGTGTCAACACAGTGAATGATGAGCTCAGCTGGAGCAGCTGGCTGTTGTTACACGATGCCATTTCCATTCACTGCTCCACAAACAACTGACCTTCATGTAACAATGTAATGTCTTTAACCTCTGAGGTCCCATTTAGTTTATCTATCAATTCATTTTCCTTTTAATGATGACCTCCTTCTTTGGAGGACAACTTTATTTTCACCGTCAATCTGAGATATCACTCGTCAACAAATGCGTCTTGGAAGGACAAACATGAAAAGCATGTGCATAAAGCATAAAACATGACAGCCAAATGTTAGAATATAATAATGAATACTAGGGACTCTCGGTGAATCCGTTAAATGTTTGGTCAACAAAATCAGAAAACAGTGAAAAATCTCAAATTCCAAGAGCCCACGATCGTTTCATTAAACGTCTTATTTTTTCAAACCAACTGTTTTTTATGATAATATGAAACCAAGAAAAGCTGCAAATTCTTACATTTGAGAAGCTGAATTCATTAAATATTTGGCTTTTCTGCTTAAAAATGTACTTAAACGATTCTCAAAACACTACAGATGAATCTTCTGTCGATCGACTGATCACTAATAGCTACGAGACGTTTAGCTCCAATGAATACCCGCAGAATCTTTAGGTCCATCACTGTGATCCTGGGAATCAAACGATAACATTTCATGTCAGTGAACTCACCGGACGTTTCCGTTGTAGATGTTGAAGGTCAGACAGACGATGCCGAACAGGATGCCGAGGCCAGCGAAGACGGACACGGCCGCAAACAGCTTCTGAGACAAGAACCGGTACTCTTCGATCACTACCGTCCGATCAGCCGGAGGTCCAGCACCTGAGTGGAGAGAGAAAAAGAGAGAAATCTGAATTACGATAACCAGGACACACGTCACTGCATTAATGGGATAATAACTTTCCTTTCTCACCTGTGCAGAGGGTTTAAACTTCAATATTAGGGTTTCTATGCATTTATTACACAACTATTCCTGTCTCTTTTCACATGTACAGTTCAGTTTAGTACAGGTTGTATTTCTGTATCATGCCAAACATCTTTCCCAGCCCACAAGACACCAGTATTACAAAACAAAGGCAAAATAAATAAAAACACTGCTGCCACTGCATACAGTACATTAGCGTACACATGTTTACAGCCTGCGGGTTAGCATTAGTGCATGAACTCCACGACCTCCATTAAATATTGATAATGCTGAAGCACAGAGAAGTAACACACACACAGCCAACTTGAACTGTTGCCAATGAAGCATACTTAAATGCCCATTTCATTACTGCTGTACCGTGATGTAGTAAAGCAAGCAGACAACTTTGGTGTTAATTAAGAGTAAAAAAAGTGTGTGTGTGTTTATACAAACTACCCAATTACTTATGTTTGTGTAGCTTTAGGATTCCTCAGTGAGGAGGGTTCACAGAGTGGCAGATGGACAGGGAGCCTCGTTTTACCCTCAACAGCCTCCGACTATCCGTCTGTCTAAATCTGGGACTGTTCGTGCGTTCGTGTGTGTGCACTCCCGAATATGCCAAAATGGACTATGCCTGTATATATATACACAGTATATATATATATATATATATACTGTGTATATATATATATATATATACTGTATGCATGTTAAGCACCTATACAGTAAGAATGAATGCTCAAGAGTGCTGGGGAACATTGAGTGTGCATACAGAGTGTGATAAGTGTGTGCGTTTGGTGTGTGAGAGAAATAGAGGGCGACAGAGTGTTTGTCTACATGTCAGAGGGGAAGCAGAGCAGGAGTGTCAGCATCGTGTGAAGCTGATGTGTCAGATGTCAGAGGAAAGCGTCAGAGAGTCGTCCCCTCGAGGGTCGCAGGGTGTCAAACCAACACACCCATCATGCTCTCTGTTTAGACGCTTGTCACTGTCATCACACAGCCGAGGTGAGTCTGGTGTCGTCTGACTGAAGGATGACGATATAAGAGGGTTTCAGCCGGATTCACAGAGTTCAATTTAAGACTTTATAAGACCTTTTTAATGCTACATGGAATGCAATTTAATATCTGTTTTATGATCATGCTGTATGAAAGCATGATAACAAACGAGTAGGGACAATATGGCCAGGAATATTTTATCACTATATCACTTTAGACTAAATTGTAAATATTCATGTTATTCTTTCCTGGAATCAACACTTGCATAAGACGATGAGCTTCCTTGTTAGTAGAACTAACATCTCCGTCTATGCCAGACAAGACCACATATTTAGGACTTTTAATACCTTCTAAAGCCTTTTTTGAGGATTTCAATGCTTATTAAGATTTTTCCAGGCCTGCACATACCCTGTATATGCTTCAAAGTAGGATATCCACATTGTTCATGTGACATTATTAAGAGAACATGTGTTGTTTATGAGAATGTGTTTGTCCATCTGTGCAATTTAGCGCATATCTACTGTATGAGCTATATGAGAGAATTCAGTCCTGACTGAACAGAAGCACAAATGTGCAGTGACCCAAACTCGTCACATCTACGCGTTTAAAAAAAGGTAGCACCAAGTGTGACACATGCTGCCAGAGATTTACCACAAAAATGAAGTCAAGTAAAAGTAAAAGAGAGCACAAAAAGATTTGATCAAAGATCTGTCAAATAATCTTATATCATTTATTAAATATTTCATTTTTTTGTAACCTTTAACAAAACCCATTTCCCACAAGCCTTCAAGTCAACAACTGTTTATCTTATTTTACGTTTTAAATCTGGCTTTTATTAAGTTTATAACCTTGCTTTTATTGAATATGACTTAAAGATTTGTTGTTATTTTGTTTAATCTTATTTTAAATTGTATTATTAACCATCTATCCTGTTTTACTATTTTGTTTGGCACTTTTTAATTCATTTGTTTATATGCAATTTGACATAAAGCACATGTTTATTACTATTATGTTATGCATAAAAGAGAATACTCACGACAGTATATGTGAATGAATGAGTGCACAGCACGGAACAGTAATAATTAATGCTGTGTGTGTGCATACATGTGTGGATGTGGCGACTGTCCATTCAGTCGATGTGTTTGCACCATTTAAACCCTCCATCAAGGAATCAGGACATGGTGTTGCCATGGAGACCGAGCTCTATAACAGTTGCCACAGCGATTAGAAAAAGAGCTGAGCTGAAGTGGTTGTTAGGGCGACCGTGAAGAGAGTGAGAAAGTGAGGCGCCTGGTAAACACGCAGGGAAGCAAGCGGCGGGGTTAAGTTAAGAACCCCCGTGTGTACTCCACCCTGTCAGCGTGGAGCAAATCAAGCACGCACCCCCCCCCCCCCCCACCTGTCAAAAACAACTTCCCCGAACTGAGTCAGCTCCAAAGAGCAGGAAATTACTAATTCCCTCTCAATGAGTAGATGTCAGAGGGATGTGTCTTTAGTTGGTAAACAGTGATAAATCAAGCTCCAATAGAGGAAGCAAGGAGGCAAAACTCTGACGAGTAGGACAGCGAGTCAGTTTCTACCCAGCGTGTTTTAACTGGGCTAACCAGTCACGTTGCAACAAGCCAAACTAAAGAGCTGGCAGCTGGCCTCATGAAGGACATGTTGCCTACATACATACAGGTCACCTGTCCCTCGCCACTGACTCTGACCTGGAATCACTAACCTATTCTGGGTTCAGTTAAAGCTTGGCAGCTGATCGTTTCCTTAAAGGCCTAAAAAGAAAAAGGCGGCTCTCTACGGACCACCGAGGCATGCAGGATTGATTAGTGGCAAACTCTGTCCAGGCACAAGTATGTCACCTCTCCAGGGAGGGCCGGGCCAGTAAACAACCACAGAATTGGTCTTGGTGTCTGAGGAAAATCAGCAAAGTAAAAAGGTTTTCACAACAAACTAAAATACGAGCAGCAGGAGTTAGAAAGAAGGCTCTAGTTTGTGTGACGTGGGATCGAGCTTCTTTATTTAGCAGAATGATTTAAAAGTCTGGTTGAGAGGCTCAAGGTGAAGGAGGGAGAGACTTGTGGAAAAGGTGAAAAAGACAGGAGCATGCCCGAGTAAAACAACAGGTAGTTATTGTGTTTGACCCGTTGGCTTGTCCCACTTAGCAACTCGGTCAGCAGTTGGTGCTGCAGCCGTGGCTGTGACACGCAGCTCATGGAGGCAATTCTACCGTATCAACATGAGACAATTGCTGCAATTTGATTCAAAACTAGCACTCTCTCTCAGAGTCATAACTCTAAGCCCACAGACATGATATAAACACACAAAGGTTTAGAGATGTCATTATCTCCAACATCCATCACAAATAAAGAAATCTGTTTAGAATTCAGAAAAGATATACTGATATATACTAATGCTCCTTATATTGCAGAATTGTCTTTGTGTACTTAAGTAATCCAGTGATAGTTGCCTGTACATTGATGGGTTAGCTGCAAACAGCAAACAGGAACTGCTAATAGGTCATTTTGCATACTTAATGTTGCAAATTTGCCAAATTGTAAACAAATCAAGGCAATAAAAATAGTTGTTGCCCACAGCTTACTCACTGAGGACACACACACACACACACACACACACACACACACACACACACACACACACACACACACACACACACACACACACACACACACACACACACACACACACACACACACACACACACACACACACACAGTTGTTTTTGTCTGAGGGTGAACCCACAGAATTAGACATAGAAAACTCCTGGGTTAGCCAGTCAAAGTAGCTGCTGCCCAGTTTGATAACTGTGCTTATGCTACGCTAACATTTTAACACATGTTGGAGAGTGAGCGTGCAGGCGGCTCCTTTTGGGCTTTTTGTGAGCAGCCAAATAACTAGCTTCACCCAAACTAGCGGTTAGAGAAACTCCAGCATGATTATATGCTATTTACACAGTAAGAAAGTCTAAATTGAGCCGCACCGAGGAGGTCTAATGTCAAAGTACAGAAATGGGACCCCGTCGACTCACAGCATGACACACAGGATGCAAACACAGACGTAGGAAGCTGTGTCAAGACAAGTGTCATGAACTCCATCTTACCTATCCAAACATCATTGCCAAACCAGGAGAGGTTCTTCTGAGAGCTGTCATAGTAACCGATCTTCTTGTAACTGCCTCCTAGATGATTGGGAAAGAAATAATCAGCAACACATATAGAGAGTGAAATAAAAGCACAAAAGTGAGAGGAAGAAAGTTGAATTAGTATTGCTTGTGTAATTCATTTGCTCTCATGAATCATGATCCAATAAAACTTGACAGGACTGATTTCTATCATTAAACCGCCATTCAGCTATTATTCTGTCATTCCTATGCTTTCATATTAATATGTGTACAGAAAAGACACACAATGAACAGATAAAAGAAATGAGGAATGAAAAGGTGCACAAAGAAGGACAAACAAAGAAGCACCAAGGGGAGGAGAAGGAGAAAAGGAAGGAGAAAAAAAAAGGAGCTTATGTGGCAGTCTTGACCAGGAATACTGATGAGGTCCCACAGTGATTCTGGGATGCAAGTCAGGTCGCCCCATTGTGGATGTCGAATTACCTCGACACCAAAACAGGAAATATGAGACAGAATGTGAGGGGAAAGGGGCAGGATTATAAATCCTCATCCTTTAGAACGCCAAAGGGAACAGAGGTAGAAAAATAATCCTCAACCTTATCCTGTGCGGGGAAACTCATTAAGTCACTGGTGACAAATAGGATGCCATTTCCAGAAACGGCTTAAAACGGAGGCTTGTGACCAATTAGAGCCGAGCCTTGAGTCAACACAATTCTGCATCAAGCCCATTGCATGTGCAATTATAGGATATTGAGAGCAATTGCAGTGAATCCCGCAACAATCCCCCCCCCCCCCCCTCCAAAAAGAGGCTTTGCTCTGAAATGAGTTGCAAGAAACAATCGATACATGAAGAATACAGTCAGCTGTGATTTCTTTTTTTAATATATATAAATAAGTGACATTTACTGTTTGCAAGACAACATCTGTGGGTGGACAGTGTGGGAGTGTTTTACCTTGCAGTTGCTCAATAAGAGTCATTGCCATCCTGGATCCTTGGGCATCAAACACCACTTGGCCCTGAGACACAGACAAGAGGAAGTGTTTTTTTTTACTGCAATAGATTAACTACTTCCTTGAAGGAATAGTTCCGACATTTTGATAAATTTACTTACGGGTGAATTCACAAAGAATGGATTGCGGGCGCTGATAGCATCATGAATTTGCAAAAGCTATCTGCCCCTGTCTAAAAGGTGCGATTTAAAATATACTGTGCTGATGATATTACAGCACAAACACGGCCATAAAGTTTTGCAGCTGAGTTCAATTTGCTCTTTTTTTTTGTGCGTCTTATATCCGTATTTGGGATTTAACATCCCAGTCTGTCAGTGCTGCTTTTCAAACGCACACCTTCAGACTTTAAAATAAGATGACAACATTTCATTCACTGCTGCCATGATCACTGGAAAGTCTAGGCATGACACCCCCAGTATAAATGTGCTTCAGTTACCACCAACTCTGAATAATTCCACTGTGACTGTATGATTATTAGTGCTCATCTTTGTGAAGAGGACTGTTTTTGCTCATTTGCATAGAAAGGGGCTTTGCGGGTGTTTTGAGATTTACGTGGTTTCGTTTTCTCTTTTTTTTGTGGAGGTTTAGCAGCCGCAACCTTTTGCAAATTCATCCCTAAGTTGCTTTCTTGCCAAGAGTTAGATGAGTAGATTGAAATCACTCTCATGTGTGTAGCCCAGTGGTTCCCAAACCTTCTGTGGCCAAGGCACACCATAGACCAAGCCAAAATCTCAAGGCACACCTGTATTCATATCCGGGCAAAATACCCTCAAACCTTTTCAGACCAAGGACCACTTAACCAATAAAAAAACACTCCCTAACCTAACTCCCCAAATACCTTGTGTATAGTTAAATGCAATAGGCCTAATTGTTTCAAAATCCAACGGCACACCACTGGTGTAGCCTATGCTCTATACAAAACTACCGCCATTAGCCAGTTAGCTTAGCTTAGCACAAAGACTGGAAACAGCTAGCCAGGCTCAGCCAAAGGCATAGTGAGTCAAACATTTTGTACAATGAGGTATTCTTACCAACATTTTGGGTGCGCTCACTTTAGGTTTTTATCTCTAAATAAAGACTTTTAGATAACCTGGACAAAGTGTTGGCTTGTTTGATCATCTGACCGCGTATCCTTACCCATCACGCTTCACTGTAGCAATGTTGCCGGACAAAACGACTAAAAATGAAGTTGTAACTGGTCTTTATCATCTTTTTTCTTTTTACACTGTAGTTCTGCAGTGGTGCTGAACTGGACTGCTTTATATTGAGAGGAGTTGAATGTTTTGCATGAGGGGGGAAGAATATCAGAAACACATTTCAATATAATGCAGTCCAGTACAAAACCGCTGCAAATTACGAATGCAGTAATAAATATATAGCTGAATTAACTTGTGGCAGAGATGCTGTGCTGGATTGCAGTAGATTAACAGGTGTGGCCAACAAGGAGTGCAGGGAACGTATGTGAACAGTTATTAGTGACTTTATTACACTAAATGGGAGCATAAACAGTTGTTTTTATTGTCAGTACTCCGCACTTACCGAAACACCTTCAAAGGAGCTGGTGTTGAGGGCCCTGTAGATCTCGGAGGTGATGTCGTGGTTGTTGTAGTTGAAATCCTCCAGTCGTCGACCCTTGGCCTTCAGTGGTGCCACGGTCTTATTGAGAGCAAGGGCCAGAGCCCACACTGCATCGTAGGCAAGAGGAGCCTCCTGAAAGCCGCCCGTGTCCTCGGGGTTCTTTCCACCAAGACGAGACATCAAGGCGGCGATAAACTCCTGTGATGTCTGATAAAAACAGGACAGAAAGAACATCAAAGAGGAGTCCAAGATATTAATATGTCTATTAGTCAATGGCAAAGAGAAGCAGTGGTGGATCATATGGAGGATTCATGGGCTGAGTCCTACATGAACACACATTTCTTTGCAAAGGTTTGGGTTGTTTTGCATGAGAGATTAAAAGTTTCAAAGTAAAGATGTGACACCATTGTTAACGCCCGTGATGACATGGAGGGTCAGGGACTATGGATCAACCCGCGTCTCCAGGCTAGCTGTTACGCCCTGGTTTCAGCCTTTATGCTAGGCTACGCTAATCACCTGCTGGCTGTAGATTTATATTTAGTGACAGACATGAGCGTGGTATCAATCGTCTCATATAACTCTGCGAGAAAAGCGTCTTTCCCAAGATGTTGAGTTTTTCTATTAACATGCTGCACTGACTAGAAGAGGAGAGCTAGAATATTTGTTATTAGAATATTTAAACATGTATACTTTACATTTAAGATGGTTTTGTAACTAAAGCACCAACACAGAAGCTCCCTCCCCCTGTGTGACGGGAGATTACAGCCACCAATCATCCGTGGATTCTCTGAGGCCAATTAGGGCCCACACATCCCCAATTCAGTTACGTCAAATTCATCTCATTGAAATTCCACCTTGGCATTTGGCATTTAAATCTGCCACTACCTACTGAAAACTAGCTGACAATGTGCTATTGCAGAACCTGCAGTACTGGAACACTAGCTTCATCTGAATGCTCTATCTCGAAGAAATATGCCAATTTCAAACTTGGAAATTGAATTTGAATAGATTGACTGTGTGCAGAAGAAGTTCAGGCTGTAATTCTTATCACCCGTTGAGCAGCACGTCAACAGCTAAATCAGCAGGTAGCGGCAGGTGCTGTATGAATATAAACAACAGCTGCTGATGGGGTGCGAGAGAGAGAAAAGGAGGGGCATGGGGAGAGAAGGGGGAGGGGGTGTTGGTGGAAAAGGTGGGGATGAGGAAATGATAAGGAGAAGGGAAAGCAAAGGTGGGTAAACAAGAAGAACAAAAGGATGATCCACCATAGACCAGCAGAGTCAGAGAAGGTCGAACAATGGGAGAGACAGAGAGACGAAGAGACAGTTTAAGAGGATTAGAGAAGGTGAACAGAGGAGAGCGACGGGCGAAGGAGAAGCAGAGAGCGACTACCTGAGAGGCAAAATGATAAAAGAAAGATGTTGAGAAAGAGTGTGACAGTATGAAACATCTATTCCTATATCCTTCATTAAACATAATATTAATTCAGATCACACACAGTTCACTGAAGCTACGACATTATTATTCTTTCCTGGGATAAAAAACTGTCGCATGGGAATCAATCTATTTCACATGGATGGCAGAAGACGTTTGTTAGGGATATGAATGAGATGAGCTGAATAGTTTATCACAATTAATGAACAGACAGAGAGCTCAAACTCAATTAACAGAAAACCCAAGAAGGAAGACATCACAATGTTTAACTGACTGACAATCGAACACTGGAAAGCACAATGCAAGGACGACACAGAAATGAAAAATATCATCTTATTACTTATTTCTATGTGTTTATTTTGATTATAAACAGGACTAAGAGTCTACAGACATGTCAGCAGCTCTGCGAGGCTCGACTAAGGCACAGCAGTGCTTTGAGCTGAATGTTAACATCAGCACTATAGACTGTATATAAAAGATCAGCACGCAAACATGCTCACAATAACACGGACAACCTGTCCATGTTTCATTGGTTTTGCAGGTATTGCAAACACTTTTATTTTTAGCTTAGAGGTACATAATCTGCATCTCATTTGCACCTTGTCCCCATTTTTCTTTTCACCTTCTTTGTGATAATTTTTGTAAACCAAAGTGTTACTTTTCTGAGTATCCGAGTATTTTTCCATTAAAATCAGATATTTCTATTTCTACCAGCCGTCTATGTAGAACACTGTACACTGAGTCAGTGGTAGAAATATGGAATATATCTTGTAACCTTAATCCCTGATTATTTTTAACTAGGGAATGGCTTTTTAAAAATAATATTTCTTAATATAAGGAAAACCTATTTGCCATGGTGGCAGGTGGTCGGAAAGTTTTACCTGCCACAGCCAACATTTCCCCTTTATATGGCATGTGCTCACGTCTATTCCCTGGTTGAACTGCTGCACTTCATGCGCAATATTTTCTATCCTTTTATTATTTCTCATGTCATTTATTTTAATCTTTCCTTCCTGATTGCTTTCTGTATTAATTTATCCTCAGGTTTTGTGAAGTTGTGTGTTGTATTCGTACAGTTTCCCACCTTGTGGGAAATACAAGTGGGAACTCCATTTCCCATGTACACAGGTGTGCTCCATTTGATGTCATTATAATCTCATTAAAACTTGCATTGGACCAAAGTGTCTTAAGTATTTTGCCTTGTGATGTACAGTATTCTTCCTTTTCACTCCCAAAAACAAAAATGCAAACTTATTATTTGTCAATTACAGGAACGCGTTAGCTGTTTCAAGCTGTTGATTCCTTGTTGCTGATTAACATAAAAGCTGACTTAATAACTCTTTAGTATAATTAGTATAGTAGTGGGAGAGATAATAGTGTTTTGTGTGTTCCCACCATGTTGGAGACGCCGCGGACCGTCTCAGGATTCAGCATGACGATCTCGGTGGTCACGTGTCCCTCCACGGCCTCCGTCATGTTCTCCACTGTACAGTTGATCGCCGGATCTTTGATCTTGAACCAGTTGTCTGCGTACCAGCCTATCAGGAACCACACATACTTCTTTCCGTAGAGCTTCTCCTTGAACACCTGCAGCAGGAAGGGCAGGAGGCAGATATGGAGGAAGGGAGGGAGAGAATGATAAATAAGCGTGAGGAGAATTATTCCCAGCGATGTGTTGAGCATGTTGTATCACTGCCAAACAAGGACATTCCTTCAAACAGCTCATTACAGAGTTACAGTTCTGCTAATAGCCAGACAGGTTCAGTCTATTGGGATCAATTGAGCGAAAAAAAAGGTACTAACCTCACAAAATACCTTCCTGGCTTCGGTCTCATAGAAGAGCCCCACAATGATCCTTGCATCTTGGCGCTGCGTCAAAACATAAAAACAAAACATTGGTTAGTTACACCAGCAGCAACAATATAGCTTCACTACAGCACAGCTTGATGTGGCAGCGCAGCATGCCGAAGTTCCTGCTGTCCGCACGTACTGCTGTTCAGGAGTTGCTAATTAGCATGGCGCATTAATTTCCTCTATCAAATCGCCTCTATGCTAATGGTATCGTGTGCAGCTGTGAGCCGGAGGAGGAAGGAGAGGGGGGGGGGGGGGACGAATAGCAGCTGAGGTGAATTTTTAATCAAAGCACCTTGAGGTTCTTGACAGCGACAGCCGGGTCGGTGAGGAAACTCTGGCGAACGCTGATCTCGATGCCTGCCTCCTTCGTCCTTTGCTCCAGATCGTCCAGAGTCTGCGAGATGAAAGGGAAGGACAGAGGGAGATAGACAAGGAGAAGGGGGGAGAGAGGGGGAGGTTAGAAAGGCAGCTGAACCGAGACAGAGAGAGGTGCCAAGTTGAGATTATAGAGAAAGACAAAAGAAAAGAAAACCAAGTCCAAAGAGATAAAAAAAAAAGATCCTGAAGTGTATATGAGAAATATCAAGAGAGAGGTGGACAGTGTGTATGATAAACAAGAAAGACAGCCCGAGAGAGAATACATGTCTACACAAAGAACATGAGGTGAAAGCGTAAAAGAAGGATGTGAGAAGGAAAAGGAAAGAATGTGAGAAGAGGATCATTAACCTCCATTACAGGAACCAACCCAAGTGTCAGGGTATCGACCGCCGTGCCTGGGAGAGATGTATTGCTTGATCAATATTTCTCACAACCAATACTCCAACAAATTACTTAAAAAATCCTCCATCAATCGCGTGGAGAGATATATCACAGAGCCTGAGAACACAACAGCTCTCATAAACAAACATACAGAAGCAGGCAGGCAATAAGGCATCCTGACACTTTACCAAAAGTAATGGAGTCAAAGTAAGGACATGTGACAAAGAAGAAAGCGAGGGAACGTAACATTGAAGGTGAGATGGAGAAGAATAAAAAGGTACTGACCGAGGTGAAGACTTCGGTGGTCTGCTGGATGGTGGCAATGCGGGTCCACTTCCACTTCTGGAAGAGCCGCACCCTGGTGGGGTTGTGAAGGGTGGCCGACGGGTGTGTGCGGAAGAAGGTGGGGAAGCGCTGGCGGTTGGACAGGGCCGGCGAGCTGGAGCCATAGGACAGCTGGGAAACAGACAGAAATAAAATAAGAGGAAAACAGTCACTAAGGCAAGAAGGATATAGAACTTTAGGGGGAGAATATACTTCTGAAGGTCCTTCGAGGCATCAGTACTAAACAGACTTCAATCAAAATGTATTCACATCTGGACTCTCTTGTTCCTCCCCTGCACACAGTGTTCTTTGATGGCGACTGGTTCAAACAGAAAACAACACAGGAGAAAAGCCAGCAAAAAGACAGAGAACCAGAGAGACAATCCCTGCTCCCATTTTCTAATTTTCATCCCCACCCGCTCCCTCCTTTTACCTTCCCTCCGGCTTATCAGGTGTTCCGATAAACACTGTAATTCCAACAACAAAAAATAAAACACTGCCTGCAGGATTTTCCATGCAAACATTGTCATGAAATTGTGATGACTCATTCTGCTATTACAAACAGAGCACAAAGAAAAATGATCAAATTATTGTTGTTGCAAACAGTCACACATGTGATCATCTGTTTCTTTCATTTGGACCCATAACATTTGAATTCTTAGGCAGAATTCCCACAAGACTAAAATGTGTGTCCAAAACAGCAGGGAAGAGAGATTGTGGGAAATGCAGACAGAAACAGGGGGACTGTTCTTCTAACAATTAGTTTCATAGTGACAACTGAAGATAAATCCTCGACAGGACTCCTTTAAAACGAGGAGCCTGGAGTTTAGGGAACCATTACAGACCGCGTAGCCTCCTTCCCGGTTCTCATCTCAGCCCCATTACCTTCACAACCCTGGGATGTTCCCCAATGGGAGCAAGAGGAGGCTTGACGTTAAATGTCATGTACAATGTGGACCACAATAGCAAATCCCTGTTGGCAAAGGCATGCATGGAGGCATCAATACAAAGATAGGGAGACTATACAGGAAGTGACAGCTGATCTTGGCGCGGCATCGAGCGATCTGGAGAAAGTGGCAGCGGCAGCTTCAGTGGATGACACATGCTCAGTAAAATAAACCTGATAGGTGTTGATAACATACATCTGCACATGCAGGGGGGGTAACAATTCTTTAGGAGTGAGGCTGGCTATATTATTATATTTTATAATTACCTGAAACAGCCAAAACAGCAATAAATCGATCTTATTAACAAGTATTGCCTGTGTAGACAAAGCTTTGTAGCTTATTCATCCGTTCCATAGTTTGGCAACAAGGTAATAAGTCAGCGAAGGCAAACGCTTTGGCTACATCGAAGACGTAACAAATGTGGACGTGCTGCGGGAAAAAATTAATGTGTAAGCCTGCGGCGCACAAACGTCGTAGGGTTGTGTGAGACATGGTTAGCTTTCATTTTGGGATTATGATGGATTGCCCCGCACAGCTCTGTGAAACTTGTTATTTTTCACAACGTTTGTGTAATATGGGTAGGTTAACGTCTACAGACGTAAGCAATGTAAGGGATACAGTTGCTAAGCATCCACCAGCTGGTACTGGCAAAAATAAATGCAGACTGGGTGATCAAGTTTAATAAAATAAACCTATAAATAGAGGACTGGCCTATTTTTACACTTGTAGAGCAGACCTCCATGGCATATAAGCACCACTTACGCGCTGCTTTTACGCATGGTGTTGCCAGCTTCATTGATTATAATGGATGCGTAGTGCTGCAGCAGCCATTACGAAAACAGTCCACATGTATGTTTCACGTTCAATGCAGCCTGCCTGTAAGAGAGTATGGGTCAGGCAGGTGAAACCAGGAGCAGTCAGTCAAAAAACAGGAACAAAGACTGGGAAGTACACATGAGACGATGTGGCAAATGACTGGGGAGAGAGAGTCTGGTATATACAGGGAGATAATGAGGTTATGTGGAACAGGTGACTGGGATTGGCGGGATCCCGCTGAGGGCAGGTGGGGAACGGCAGGACGGGAGATGGTAATGACTTAAAGAACAGGGAGAGCAAAAACAAGAGTAGCCGTTGTGACAGCTTCACTGTTGTCTAAAAACACATCAATGAGACAAACCACGGCACCGTGTGACGTGTTCCTTCATCACCATGAACGCGACTATTGTACTTTGTTTTAAATCCCACACACACCATTCTTCAGCTGTAAATACTCACTCGAGCACCAAAGTTGTATTAATCCAATGCATGTAAATGGAACTTTTGTTCGTTAGAGTTTACAACCATGCAAGCAGCTCTGTGAGGCTGCATGTAGGCAGCCCATGCTAATGTTAGCATGCTAATGTTAGCATGCTAATGTTAGCATGCTAACATGCTCAGAATGACAATGCGATTGTGCTTACATTTGTAAAATTAGAAATAAACAGTATGAAAAGTATTGCTGAGGCTGATCTCGTGGGAATGAGGAGTGTCAGTAGAGCTGCATAATATGTCGTTATTTATCCTTATCGCAATGTCAACTTGCTCCATCAATACATCATGAATGATTGCAATATCGCACTCGAGGACTCTTTGAGTAACTGTAGAAAACGGCACTTTAAAATGTAATTTAGTAATTTATGTAATGATGGTGCTGGATGAAAAGTCAGAGCATCACTATAGTAATTAGGACACATTGTCTGGGAGCCATGAATGTGAATACACAATTTTGAGCCAATTCGTCCGTCAAGCTACTTAACTAAAAGGATGAATACTTTGACCTGCTGGTAGTGATAGAGGGGAAGTCAGGGGATCACTGGAGCGTAGCAAAAACAATTATAGACTTCTGTAGTGACATCTTTTAATAGAAACACCGATGCTCTATATACTGTAGCAGTACCATCAAAACAATGAGTTTACTGCTCACTGTAGAGATTGTATGTCAAAAGCAAGTAGGAAATGAACAAGGGAGTGATTTCGGACACAGTCGTCAAGATTATAAATGTCATTTTTCAACGCTGTAAGCGTCACAAATAACATTCCAATTAGCTCAATTGTAAGCAGAGGTATAAATCTCACAGGCCTATATCTAAAAACCAAATAAAACCAGCCAAAAGGTGCTTTGAGCTCGGCCTCTACACATTAAATAGTTTGTACAATCTGTTTATTTTTTTGCAAGGGTTGCATTGGCACCATGCCAGTAGAATTGAATAATTGAATTGTCAAAAACTAGAAAATTACCAAACAAATAAGGAGCTGCAAGCTTTTCCCCACGTTAACACTCAAATAAACCTTCAGCAGACTTCAGCAGAATGGAGCCAAAAGCGGCAGAAATAGACCGATGTAGCAGCACTCTGTAACAGACAGGAAAAGTTCCCCATTGAAGCTTCCCAAAAACCACAAACAATATCTCTTGATTCTCAGTTTGTCAGTTCTCCCATAGCCTTGTAGCTGAAGATCAATGCCTGTCTATGGCTTACAGTGCTTTTAGATAGAGAGATGGGTGATCAAATTAACACTGTGCCAAGAGGAGCCGATCGAGAGCCCCTTCTTGATCAGCGTCCAGAAACGGAGGTTGCTTTTGCCTCCCCGGTGCCCTGATGAGGCTGTTTGACATGCGAGGAAGCTTCTGCAGGCTGGCAGCATACAGAAATAATTGAGTGTGGCGGTTAGGAGGTTGTGCCAGTGGTGTAGCGTGTAGTAAAAAGAGACAGATGTCTTTGTGTGTGCGGAGAATCGACTGCTCGAGTTGAGGGAGCAAGGCGGAAACGAAGAGTGGGAGAGAAAGACGGCAGAGATGGAAAGGAGGAAGGAAGGAAGGAAGGAAGAAAGAAAAAGGGGGCTGAAATAGAGCAGGCCAGCTCCAGGCAGTGAAGACAGACAGAGAAAAGAGGAAGGCAAAGAGTCAAAATGCGGGTTTTAATGATGAGGAAAGAAAGGGTGACAAAGACAGCGAGACCAGAAACGAGAAAGAGGGGCAGATGCCAACCACTAGAACTGATTGTTCCCGATGACTAATCTCTGGATGAAACTTCAATTACAGGACAAAGCTAATAAGCAGAGCACTGTGAGTGACAGAGAGGCAGATCAAGAGAAGACAGAGAATGAGATAAACAAAATAAACTGATGAAGGCATAAAAAGTGTGGGAAAAATAACAGCAGCAGAAGAAGACAGCAGCAGATCTCTGGCTGATCTCAGATGTGTTTGTACTTATTATAAATGTCTTATTGTGCAGAATGCGAGGTCAAACAATATGTTTTTTTTTCGTGCATGTCGTGTCGCCGTCAATGCAGTATTGCGAAACTGCCATGTAAAAGTGTCGTCGCTAATTAAAAGTGTCGTCGCTAATTAAAAGTGTCGTCGCTAATTAAAAGTGCTGTGTGAAGTCTTTTAAAATCAATAAACAACTACAGCATTGATTTGGAGAACTTAGTATTATTACCAAATGTTGAAGACATCATCATTTAGACGGATGTCGGCATCCAACAGCTTCTACAATACATTGTACATTGTTCGCCTGCACAAAACAGAGGGACGAAGCAACAGCTAAAGATTTCAGTTTCATTTCTTATCGGATCTAATCCCTCTCTGTGCTATCCTTAACAAAAGTCCATCAGAGACAGGGACATGGGATGAGAGGCAACATAGTCCTCTTCGCTGTTTGTTTGGCATCGCGCTCTCGTTCCCTACGGAGGATCAGTGCTGTTATTTAAGTCGCTTTGGACCAAAGGGTCTAAATGGTAAATGGCTGCATTTGCACAGAGCTAGCATGCAGAATGTTTTGTGTTCAGGTTTTGAGATACCTCTCTCTCTAAGATTTCAGCTTCCACTGAAATACAGTGAAGGTGAATCCACAGTCCTTGCTGTGAAAGCCTGTCATTGTCAATTTCCTACTGAAGAACTAGTCCCTATGAAAAGTGTTGGCAGTGCACTCTTTGGATTTGGGAAAGAGATGTTGCTGCAGATTTTATTTTTTTTTTAAATGTCATTTCTCAATGCTGTAAAATCCCACAAACATTCCATTCATCTCTATTGTTTTCAGTGTAGTGCCTGAAATCTCAGTCACAGATATCTCAGAACCTGAAGCCACTGAACCAAAACTATCTGAATAATTGAATACAACCAGAGGTAAGTGAAGAAATGTGTTTTTTCTTCTTTTGCAGTTACTGACCCTTTAAACTGATGCATTATACAGAAATGGTTTTGAAGCAGTGCAGTTAGGTTAAAACAGGGATTTTCAATATGTGACACTGAAGGCCTCCTTCAGAAATAGCCTATATTTGCATACGTTTTGCCAAATTGGCGCCATTAAAAGTATCGCAAATGACCTATTAGGAATTCCAGTTTGCGATGTACCCATGTGTGCACAGAACACTATCACTGGACTTAAAAACAGGATGATTCTCAGGCAACTTCTGGAGTTATAAGAAGCATCTTTGTTTCTATGATCTGTAAGCGGATGTATAGATGTTTATTTGTGATGGATATCAGAGATATAATTAAATGATATGAGCCGAATGTAGAAATATGTAAATCATGTCAGTGTGTTCAGGTTTGAGAGGGAGTACACATTTTGATACAAACTGCATCACACGTCTCTCCCTGTGCCTTCAACAAATTAAAAACCTCGAGGATAAAATGACTGGGGAATGCAAAAATGTTCTGAAAGTGTTACTTCGATACAAACAAGTAAGAGACACCCACCACTATGAGGTTCCACATGCGAGCAGCTTCGGCCACCAATGTGGAGACGCCGCTGCAGCCGGGCATCAGGACGATCTTGATGGGCTCGGTGTACAGAAGGTCATACAGAAGCTTGGTGGCTTCTCCTGGGTCACACTGGAAAGACAAAATGACAGAGTGTTAAATGGACGGATGGATGAACAGATGGGATGGGGCGAATCGATAAAAAAAAGATGAGAAATTACTGGAGGTGATCGAAAGGGAGAGAAAAGTGAGGGAAGTGGGACAGATAAGGGTGGGGGAAACCAGATGGAATGAAAGTCGAGGGTGAGGCACAAATAAGGAATGGAGTGTGGGGGATGGAGGAGACTGTGAACAGAAACAGAAAGAAGAAAACAGGAGGAGAGGAGATAAAGTAAAGGGAAATGACATAGAAGCAGCAGGAAGTGACAAAAAGGCTCATGCAAATGTGATGGGAGAAGACAAATAGGACAAAGAAAAGGACAAGTAAGGGAAATGGAAAACAAAACAAACGAGGTCAAGATGAAGTAAAAGGAAAATAGCAAACAAGTAGCAGATAGCAGCAAACAAGCAGATGCAAATGTGAAGGGAAAAGACAAGCTGGAGGAAGAAACGGAAAAAAAGATCTGCACAGAGTTCACAGAGTTCACGTCCACACAGCCCGTATGTATCATCCAAACACAACGCGCTGCCCACAGATCAAAACAGAAGGACACAAACCAAACAAAAGTGAGAGCACAACAGCAGCCCATCACAAGTCATTATAACCCTCCGATGAAGTCATTTACAGCATGTCTAGGTGGCGAGAGTGCGGCTGGAATGATCCATCACAGCTCCGTCAGCCAGATTACCGACAGGCCGTCACCGCCGCACTGCTCATCAGAGTCACTGATAAACTGGCCTGACACATCTCATGATTCACCATGGAGGAGAAGATGTGGCTCACAAACACAAACACACACACATGCACATTTGTTTTAAAATACACTCTAGATGAGTGTCACAAACAATCGGACCGTAGCCGATGATGGCGGCGACCAATATGGCTCCTAATTGGGGTGTATGTCTCAGCGGCTGAATTGTCTCTTTGAGGCAGCCCTCTGCTCTTTCTGAAGAGGTAATCACCACCCGAGAACCAGGGAATGTGTGGAATAGCTGGGCTTCTTACTGATTGATGTGTTTTCCATTAATTCTAGATTGGGTTGAATTATAGTGGTGTCATGTCATCGCAGAGAAAGTCAGGATGTTGTCATGCACTTAGATCATTCAATCTGAGCTGGGACTGCTGACTTTCTCACACTAAAGGTTTCCTTATGGTTTTTCTCTAGGAATTTGATTTAATCACTTTTATTTATTGGACCACAAGGCGATCACTGTAGACTGTAGAAAAGGTCACCGCATTTGTAACGTCTCCCGCCTGGGCGCATATTCAGCCGGTGCTCGGGTGCTCGGGCACCCACAGGGAAATAACACTGTGAGGTGACCGTATCGGGAGGAAAGGGCATAGCAGAGTTTGAACTGTGAATTAAACCTGCGTCCATTCCTGGACTAATCTTTGTCGGTGACACTTCACTCAAGGTTTGGTGATTTCTCACAGCACAGTGATATAAATAATATAATGCGTCATTTTTCATAACCTTCTGAACCGCCGCCGTCTGACCTAAATAGCCACCTATTGTTTCCTGCAAAGGATGTTTTGAGGCTTTTGAGTTGTTTATAGCACTTCAATGTGTATTGATTAGAACAACAGTCTGCAGGGTGAAGCAGGGTGAAGCCCGGGTGGAGACCAAGTCTTAATATCTTTAAAATGGAACAAACAAAGTTGTGATTTTGAAAGAGATTCTGGAGTCTCGATTGAGAGTCTGATCATTGTTTGCATCCAGCATCTAGTGGTGATTAATTGAACTCCACCTAAAGTGCTATTCTACTTTTTATCATCAAATTAAACTCTTTTGAAAAAAGTCGGAGTTTGTGTTGCTGAAGCGTTAAGATGTTTACAATAACATTTACTTAAATGTGCTAAAATGTTTTAAACTTACTAGCCGACAGCTGAGCAAGTTATATTCTCTTAAAAGATTTAACATTGCACTTTTATATAATTGTCAGACTCACGATGTGCCGTTTTCAAAGAGGATCAAAGGCGAGCAGCAGAACCAGAGGTATCTTTCTTTTTTCATGCATTCTAGTCAAAACCTGGTGTATAAATTACCCACAATTCAGTTCAGTTGGAGATTTGGGAATGTTAAGCTTGTAGCGGCTAATGTAGCCTCGAGCTTCAAGCAGACAGGAAGAGCGGGCTGCAGATGTCTGGCTAGCCCCCTCCTTTTTAACTTCACACGCTCAGTTTGATGTGTAGAATCAGTAGAGTTCTCTTTTAAGAAGGCCATGGGATACAGTCGAAAGCTTTGGAAACAGCTTGTAAACATACCTTGTTTTCCAAGGTGAAGAAAGAATCTCTATTCTTTTTCTTATTTTAGTTGCTAGTACGGCAATTTAGTGTTGATAAGATAAGAGCTTTAGATCCCATACCGGGGAAATTCCCTTGTTCACTTTTGTCAGCCGGACAGAAAATTACAAAGTTTGAAACATTTCTCTGAAGGTTTGTAAAGTTGTTATCACTGTAATGACAAAACTACTAACTTTTAACTTTCCACCAGCCAATAAAGGAACACTACAACGTTCATGGACGTCAAAAGTCACATAAATATGAGCATTAATTATACGTATGGACAGATTAAAGTCTCCTCTTTTTGGTCATTTAAAAAAAAAAAAAAACATTGTCATAAATACTCCAGCGCTCTCTGGCAGTCTAACAGATTCATCACAAGGGCCCAAAGTTTAAAGCTAGATACGTTTTTATATAACCCTCCGCCACAAAAGGGCTTTGGACTCACTGACCAAACACAAAACAAATCTGTACAGGAATCCTGTCACTTGTTGAGATCAAATATCAAAATATTGTCCTGAGAGTTTAGGGGTGCACGCCTGTACAATGAATAATTGAGTCCATCGCCGTGCGAGGCCGAGAGACTGCGGGTTTTCCTTCCAGCAATCAATCACTACTCCAGCTGATTTCACAGATCACTTCCTCCTCTCTGGTAAAACATCAGCCTCTGTGTTCAAACACGCAGCCTGTCAGTTGCCTATTCCTAATAGAAACAAATTGCTGCGTTATCTTATCATGTGAGGGAGATGCAGATTGATGCACAGACCTCCTTTTTAAAATACCGTCTTTCCCGAAGGTTGTTTGTGTTCACCGTCCCTGCGGCTGTGGGCTGACAGCGTGCGGAGGAGACGCTGGTTAGCTTTCTGGTGTGACTGTGTTTTAACTATGCCCTGATGAGCGGGTTTTAATCGTGTACGCTGATTATCTTTGAATTATTTAATCATATCTGTCATTACAATCCAACCTCACAGCTTTTAATAACAGCTTGTTTTCATAAATGTTCCAAATTACTAGCTGCTTATAACGTAAATTAGAATTTGATTAGAAGGGTAATCGGAGAGTGCAGACCTCCGCCGAGGTCATGCCCTATCTCACGATGTTAACCAAAGTGAAAAATTATTTGTGCATCCGTCCCGTGATTTGGATCTGCTCCAAAATACGATGGGTTCTTCCTTGGCCCAGGCTCCACCCTTTCACCAGGTTTCATGATTTCATCGGGCCAGAAGGTTTTTCATAGTCCAGCTGACAAACAGACCGAAAACATAACCTGCTTGGTGGAGAGCAGATTCTGGCCTTGTAAAGGTTACTGAAGTATTTTCACCAAGACAAAGACGTATTATGCCTCGACATATTTAATCCGTATTATATTTTTTGGAATAATATTTTGATTAATGTCTTTTGAAATGTTTTAATTTGGCAACCGTGTAGAATGCAGTGTTTAAATAAAGTTACAGAAGAAGGTAAATTAGATAAACCCCAATCACTAAACCCCTTTAAAAAAGCGTTATCTATTAATCATCGCCTATAAAATAAATCTTTGAACATAACCGGTCAAAGTTTGCTCAATATGCAAGATAATAGAACCGGACATTTGAAAAATAAATAAATACATTTTGCTGTATAAATAAATGCAATTATTGTGAAAGCAAACAGAGGAGCAAAAGTAAAAGCGTGCACTTGAATCGTTTCACCCCTCAGTTACTCACCCCTCAGGAATATAGCGAAGGTCTATTCTTGGACACAACAGCATTAGACACCATACCTGAACCTTTCAATCATTTAAGTGTTTCTATGGGCGTAAGAAATGAAACCTTTTGGTAACAAAAAGGGAACACGGTGCAGTGAGTCTCCCTTATGAAAAAAGAATTGAGTGAAAACATGGGTGTTGGCAGGTATGCCATAAAGGTTGAGGAATCTCTGCTATTCTTGGAGGTCTGTCTTCTACAACCCCCTGGAGTCATCACCATTTCCACTTTCATTTCTAGCCCTCCTTGGCTCATGATAGCCTTGATTGACGGCCACCGATGTCATTCACATACACATTTACCAACACACACACACACACACACACACACACACAGACACTAAGATCAGTGCAGGTGTGTGTACACGGTCATAACAAAATGCACTCATACGGCTTCACGTAGCCTTGATTGACGGCCACCGATGTCATTCACATACACATTTACCAACACACACACACACACACACACACACACACAGACACTAAGATCAGTGCAGGTGTGTGTACACGGTCATAACAAAATGCACTCATACGGCTTCACGTACACACATGCATGCGCGATATAGCAATGCCACTTCTGTCGCTGTCCTTGTGCTGAAATTCCCCGAGCCAATATCAGTGTCGATGTTAACATGCCTATGCAGCCTTTCCAATCAGTAAAACCCAGTTTGCGAGAACCTTTGAAAGAAACTGAAGGTGCCCTGGGCTGGGGAGAAAGGGAGAAGACACTGGCTCGTCATGATACACTCTCTAATTACACTCCAGATTGAATAGTATAAAAAGAGTGTGAAGAGGGGATAAGATAAGGGCCTGGGGGAAATCCTATGTATTGAATCTCAAAGCATGCACAGCTACATCTCCTAATTTCCTCATAATTACAACTGGCACCCGACTCCAAGCTTGTATGCCAATGCACGACATGCATGAGGACCAGTAATGAATGCTGGTTATGCCACAGTGGATCGGGAAATAGTGTCACGACTGCCAATTAAAATAAAGGGCGGAAGTGAGGGAAGCACCTTGTTTCACCATTTCTCTGTATCTCCACTGTCTCACTCCATCACTGTTAATAATTGATCAAAGTTTGCAGTCTCGGCTTTGATATATCCATGGCAACGGCCTGCGCGGAGAGTGTGTGTCTGCACGTACCGCATGTGTGTGTACGCGTCTGTCCGTGTGTGTGTGTGTGTGTGTGTGTGCAGATCTCAGAAGGCTGTAAATAGTCTGATGCTGTCGCCAGAATAGCCAGAGAAACAAGCCGTTCTGCTACCACAGGGTATCTGCATCCATTAAAGGAACAGGCTGGGATTAAGTGTTGAGCTTCATGAATATTGTATGATGTTGAACAAGCTGATACTGCCGACCCTAAATGGTCACAGACTGGTGTGTGAATGTGTGTTGAGGTCACCTGTTTCCTCCCAATCTAAGTCAAACTTTAATGCATGTGTTGCATTCAAAAACTGCTGTCAGACTTAAAAGATGCTATAAAGGTTCCTCATCATGATAAATTCAGGTCAACCGACTCTGCTGCATAATTACGCTTCTCCAGCCTTGATCTTGAGATGCAAGCAAACAAAGGGCCAGTTACGCCCTTGTCTTAATCTCACAGTTAAACAAAGAGTTGTGCTCACAAGGATGGAGATTCGCTCTCTGACCAAACAAGAATCAGGAGTGAGTCGTAATAACTGCGTGTAAATATCATAGCTAATTAATTCCTATTCCAATAATTGCTCTTCTGCTTCTGAGATATTAAGAGCCTCATTACTATTCCAGCCAGGTGAAAAGCGTTTGCAATGAGAAGGTAAAGGATTCATTCCAAACACACTGTAGTCAGAGTAGGAGCAATAAATTCCCCCCTTGACTTAATTCAAGGAATTAACCAGCGTCACTCAGACAATGTTGTAGCAGCCTCTTTGAGCTGTTCTATTCAAAGGGTCTGCATCTATTTATCGAGCTGGAGGCGCCAGTGACTCCTGAAGCGCAAGGAGTGATGTTTCCCAATCCCTATGAAATCTGTTCATGCCATTGCTCTATCTTTATGTTTATGGCAGCTACATCTGCAGCTGCCTGCTTCACTACACTTGTAATCAGAGGACACACACACACGCATTTGATCTGTTTAGCATTTGATTGAAAAGAACAAGGTGTATGCATAACAGAATGTGAATAAGCATGCACTGTACTATCAGCTCTGCGTACATCCAGCATAAGAATTTGCACACATATTTTCACAGAACTGAAACCTTATTTGTTTCTGTGGTTTGCTTCAAGAGTAACTGTGTTGCCATGCCAACTCTCCCTCTCTCTCTGACACAGACACACACATAAAGACACACACACACACACATACACACACACATACACAAACACACAGTCTCTCTCCCTGCTATTCTGTTTAACAGGATTCCAATGCAGAGCCTTGTACACCAATCAGAATAAAGCTCGTAGCAAATTTCTAACCAGTCCCAGTACAGTTAACTGTTTGGTGCCTCGGCCACTCTCCAGGCAGAGACAGAGGGGATAGCCAGTAATTGTTTTCATGTGTCTCCACTCATCCTGCTGTTGAGAAAAATGGTTACTTTTGGGGGGAAAACTTTCAGAATAACAATTAGGACAGGCAGCAACAAGGCGCAAATAGAAGATAAATAACGTGCTTTTTGATTAAAGTATATGTCAGTGTAGTAGGTGGTAATCTGGGGCAGCGAGGGGGAAATGAAAGCAGTCGGGAGGCGGATATTGGATTTATAGTGGCTGATAATGCTGACATTTTAAAATACCACCACGATTAATGATTGATGAGCAACAAGCAGGAGGTGTGTTTGTTCATTTAACACTAAACCAGCACTGCACATGGCATGGCAGCCCCCTTTGTCAAGTAGAGAAGAGGACTTGAGGTTTAGTTATCAGCACGGTGACCTTTAATGAAAGCTCCTCTTTGAGATCTGTGACTTGGGAAACAGTGGGTGTTCCTACAAATTAAATTAAAAAGGTAGCCTGTCCAGTGACATTTAATGTACCTTCCATGAGAAAAAACCAAGGTGGGAAATATAATGAGCTACTTAAAGTGAGAAAACATTGTTTCATTGCAAGAGGAAGCATCAACATGAAACACAAGTGATGACAAATGAAATCCAGCACACTTCAAATGACAGAGTTAGTTATAAGTTGAGAGGCATATGATTAGATCCCACTGAATGACACCACACATCACTTAAGTGCGCACCTCCTCCACATGCACTCACCATGCTGTCGTAGTGGATGAGCTCCAACTCGTAGTCGGGCAGGATGTCGGTCCTGTTGTTTACCAGGTCCATGGCCATCTGAGCGGAGGGCATACACGCCTGCCCACCGGGCCAGCCTCCGCTCATGGGGAACAGCGCTCCGATGTACAGCTTCTTCTTGCCTGCGGACGGCCGTGGCCAGAGGAGGAGAAGGACGATGAGAGATGCCTGGAGGAGGAACATCGCATGTCCGCGGGATGCGCGAGTAACCCGCGGAGGACTTCTGCAAACCACCAGCATGGTTCAAGGTGAGCTGAACTGAAGCCGGGGTGCTGCAGCGGAGCCAAGCCGGGAAAAGCTTATTTTATATGCGAATTCTGCAACTAAAATGTAAGTAAGAGCAACACGTGTCCGGCACCTTTACGCAGGATTGAGTGTGGATTTAACGTTTAGCTTTGCAGGTAGGATGTAAACCATCTATTTACTTTTAATTGCACGTGTTTGGCGAATCGAGTAAATCATTAAATCGGCATATAATTTAGCATATTGCATGGTTAATTATACATGGCATGCTCGATATTTTCGGGACAAAGTCAAACACAGTTCATTCAGCCTTTACTAGCGACCATGTGAGGACACGCTGCTGCTCGCCTCGAGATGCTCATCAGTCAAGTTCCAGTCCTGTAATCCAGCTCATATCTATGCAATTCCACACATTTGGAGTGACTAAACTAACGCATCGCTTTCTGCTTGCAATCAATCATGAATATTGGAGAGCGCATCCCTTCCTCACGAGTTATACGCAAAAAAAGGACGCGCGAATTAGACACTGGAGTCGGCGCAGAACACGTCAACCGGGTCAAATGAGTGTGGATTGGGAGCTGCAGCTAAAAAAATAATACAACAACTAGAGTTTGAAGTGAGAACAGAAGCAGCGGAAATAGCAGGCAGCATTTCCCCCCCCCCTTTAACGCATCCGTATTCCAACAGATGAAACGATCTGCCGCGGAAAAGCAGGCGCGCCAAAGCTCTGCGTCTGATCCACTGCAGCACCGGCAGGCTGACAGTGTGTGTGAGAGAGAGAGGAGAGAGAGTGTGCCAGGCCAAATCTGAAATGTATGCTGAGAGCAGGAGGGAGGGAGAGAGAGAGAGACTGAGAGAGATGGGTGAGTGGTTGGGAGGGGGCTCTGGGCAAAATGTCCTCAAAGATTTTCTATTGAGTTACACGCTGAGCTTAAACAGTTACATCCATTCCACAAGAGTCCCACACAACCTCATTTTGTCACATTTACTTCTTTGCATTTGGCTTCTTACTCCCAGCAATTGCAGCAGCTGCTGGCTCACACTGTAGGCTAGTGCATCCATGTCCAATTTGTAATCAGTGCATCAGTTCCATGAGGCTGAACAGTGACATTGCCTGGTTAAAAGGACAACTTTAACAACTAATAAACATCTACAGAGTCAGATTTGTTTTCTCCAAGTGAGCATTCATTTGGTCTTTTGCAGGTCTGGGGGATATAGGGAAAAGCAATACCACAACATCAATGATGACTTTATGGTAAATGACATATAATAGTCAAACTGATGTAATGCATGGTTCTGTTCCCGTGTTCTCCTTTCAATATGCTCTCAATGACAACGCGACCATGTTCACCATCTTACTGTAGCGTGCTACCAGTCAAGATAATGAAAAACCTTCTTGCAATTCCTCCCGAGGGGAATATACCATATGTGTACCATATGTCACGGCAATCCATCCTATAGTTGTGGAAACATTTCACCAAAGATGCTCTATAACAACACCAATGGTATGCAATGATATACACCTCCTCTCTCCTAAGTGGGCGCGGTCGTAATATATGTGACTTGTGAAAATATACTTTGGTGACTATTGCGCGAATCGGTCATAATCTGCGTTCACGTCTCCTACGCGGTTAAATAGACTCACTAGTCTCCTAAACGAGCAGAGGTGAAACCCATGTGACACAGATGAAGGAAAGTGACTCTCAGTGCGCCGTCTCCTTTCTGAACCGTCTCCGATTTCACTAAAACACACAAATATCAACTTCATGCTGGTGCTAAAAGAAAAGTCAGGGGTTCACCAATGTCAGGAGAACACATCCCCTGGGAAACATGAATGTCTGTACAAAGTTTCCTGCCAATCCATCAAATATTCGTTCAGATATATTTCAATCTAGACCGAAGTTGTGAACCATCTGGAGAGCTGGTGCTATTGTTAAAGAAAACCTATTCCCCTCTGAGGACCTTACTATAGTCATTTAAATGCTGCTAGGTATGTGTAACCTTTAGCCTGGTTTTACAATGAATACCTAGATGTCGTTTGACCTTCAAATCAATAACTTGCTTACTCGTCCAGCACACACGAGCAGTGAGCAGCTCTGTAACAACCTCTGCTAATTCTCCTCTCCACAGCAAAGTCTATAAAGTGCTACAGAAGCAGCTTTGAGAAATCAGCAAAAACTGTGGCAGGCGGTATCAATCATTGCCGATTCTATTTCATTTCATTTCATTTCATTTCTGGAATCAGTGATTTAGTTAGTGTTGACAAACGAGTGTGGACTCCCTGTACACCTGTTTGAACCCTCTGGTGGCTTCTAGCACAGTTCTGTGTGTAATTCTGACACACAAAGACTGTGCGACCATGCACTCACACCATCTGACACAGACACAAGCACACACGCAGAGTCCTTTAAGCCTTTATAGTTCAAACTGAATGACAGTCCTTCTCTTAAAATAACTGTAGATGTTTTTGTCACATTCTGCCGCCATCATTTGATATCGATGGAAACTTTGATGGGATGTTACAGCAGAAGGTTAACAGCTCGGTATCTAAGAACAATACTTTGCCAGCAATATTTTTATGCCATTTTCAAATGCAGCCTATTTGGATTATTAAATTCACTTTTATTCCATTTCATGGTCGTGTTTTTGTAGTTTCTGTGTAAGCGCTCTAATTGCAATGTAATGTCAGTGTTAAAGTTCCCTTTGAAAATTACTTATTGCAGCAATTGAGAAGAAGACCATTATTTCTCCAGTCTAAATTAAAAACCCTCTGTAGTTAGGCGATAGAATATGACTATTATATAACTCTGGTTCATTACCCAAATCTCATTATCTGGATATGTCCATGTAGAGAGCTATTCAGATACAGCTGCTAACAAGCCCTCACAGGCTGAGGTGAGTGTAGTGATCATCTACTGGCATTTGCCTTCAACTTCCACCTCCACCTCCTCGCTGCCACCCTGTGACCCATCCAACGCACTATCAATTATTCAGCCGTGAACTTTCATGCTTTTTTTTTTTTTTGGCTCTATAATCCCACAGCCAACACATGCAATAGGCACCGACATTGGGCAGCGCAGTATTAACAACCCCCGTTGTGGCAAATGACCCATTGAGAGGAGACATTACCTGTGGCACAGCCAACTAAAGATGCACCGGAGACATGCGCTTCTTTAACGAGGGCCATGTGCTGTATGTTTGTGCGTCTGCAGAAATGACCTGTTTTCCTCCTGGCAGATACGTGTTAGTGAGCAAATACTGTTTTTTCAATGTACCCTTTTTTAAACACAATCACCAGATTACATTTTCCTCCACCTGCAGAGCACATGTTGCTTAGGGAGCGATCCAAATCATTGTGAAAATGCTCTGACAAAATACATATTGTGTAAAATCAATCAGACTGTTTCAATTCCCAAGACGCTGCTATTTTGTAGACGTAAGGCTTTCCCACAATGCTGACGGTACAAGTCAGTTTCATTCTCTTTGTGCAGAGATCAGAGACTGTGGTCAAAGACTATATCATAATCTGTTCTTTGTGTTTGTCTAACTTTGCTCAGTTGTAACAGATGGGCAAGGTGTAAACGTGGCTGTATATACACATTGCAGGGCCAGCATTATATTAGCATTCATTTTGGCCAGCGTGCTATAAAAATACAGTTCATCATGCAGTAAAAAAGCTCCATATTCGATACAGTATCATCATTACATAATTTGTCCAGCAGCAGCACACCACACACTACCTTTGTTTCCAATACTCTGCAGCACCTCCGTTATTAGAGTAGTATATCATGCTCGAGTATCAGGGTGGAGGGGAGTTAAGACAAATAAGTTAATTGTTTGACTCCCCTGTAACTAGGGCAGAGCTTTATAGCAACATGTGGTATTTTTAAGAATCCAGATATGAAAAAAAGGAATAGCTTCGGCCACATTACCATCCGAATGTTTTCACTGCATCAATCCCAAGGATACAAACCCATCTTTTAAAAGGATGAGGGTGGCAATATTTTGTCTTATTTATAAGTACTAGTGCTGTCTGTGTTGCCGTCTAATATATCTTATTCCTTTGTGCCATAGAGATCCATAGTTGTCAAAAAACTATTAAAAACACATCAATGAGCCTTCATGTGCTTTGATTACGATGAACACAGGCACTGTAGTTTATTTTTGAGTCAGCCCCACAGACACTGTCCTGCTGCTGTAAATACTCCCTAATGCAATAAATGTGTATTATTTCAGTCCATTAATCCAACAAATGCTGTTTATTTGGCAACATTTGCTTATGACTAGCCGTTTTTATTAAATTATTCTATTGAAAATCATATTTAGTGTGGCAGTATTTTCTCTAGTGAACATGAACATGAAGTTTTGAACACAAATGGGAGATGGACAAATGCATTATTGGTTTAGGAAAGAAAAATAAACTTATATTTAGAATAATGCCTTTTTCTTTAACGCCTGTTAGCACTTCTATGTTCTAAAATACAATAACCTTAAAACAATTACATAGATGACTCAATAGAATTATAAAAAAGATATAATACAGAGTAGGCCCAACATGTAGATATACATATTTATATTAATAAACATGGATAGAAACAGTTTGTGGCTTTGCACTGACTGTGTAGCTTTACCGGGGTTTTGTTATACTGCACTCGAAGAAAACAGAAACTAGAGATGCAATTCTACTGCATATATGTGCGCACACACACATACAGACTCAGGGTAGAGCAGACACAGACAGGAGCAGGGTATTAACCTTTCTCCCGCTGAGGAGGCAGTAAGTGGGTGGTGATGGCACATGGAGTGGAGAGCGAAAGAGAGAGAGCAGAGCCAGGAGGAGGTCACAATTGAGACAGTAGATGGACATTTCTATTTGAGGAAGCAGTGTTCTCTGCTGCTTTGTTAATTATACGTTTGTCAAGTCTGTCTGTGACATTTGGAAAGTTTTTTTTTGTTTAAAACCAACCTCTAGGATTACTTGCATGAAACTATATATCGACTTCAGTGTGTGCATGAGCAGTGTGTGCATGAGCAGTATGAGGGAACAGTACAGGTCTATGTCTAATTCATTAGAGTAACTGTGCAGTGTTGTGATCCTTCCAAGGACTGTAGCAAGTGTATGATTCAATATCTGGCCAATTGCTAATGTGGTGACATAACTGTGCAAGAGGGAGAGCCATCGTGCAACATTAATGCATGTGTTCATCGTCCTTGTTAGGGATTAGATCAAAAGGCTGCACGAGTAGATGTTTTGACCCTTATTCATTTTCAGAAATGACCTGCTGCAAACTTGTTAAAATCCCTCTTACTCCTAGTGAAGGACAAGGAGTGTAGCAAAAACCATTAGCAACAAACTAATACAATGTTTTGTTCATTAAAACTAATTACCTAAAGACATAAGGGGGTTACTATGGATGAGTTGAGTTGGAAATGCTAGCTCATTAATGATGATTATGAGCAAATTAAATCGTCTTTATCTTCTCTCTCGGTGCTTTGATTCATAAAAGAAAGATTTTCTCAATACTCAAGGGTAGAAAAATAATGTTCCTCACGTTAATGGAGAGGTAACGGGGAAATGGCATCAGCTATTATGTATGTGTTCTAATACTAGATATGAAAACTAATTTATTTACCTGAGTGCACGACCTTAATAATCTTGTTTCTCAGAGCAGAAACAATCTTTAATTGGACAATATGTTCATATAGAAAGTTTAATTTTCCCAATGAATGAGTTGTTTCAGCTGGATTTGAACGGGCACTTCATGGACAACAGCTTGTCAGTACTTTAGGCAGCTGCTGCCCTCGTGTGGCGACAGTACACCTTGCATCTGCAGCACAGTACTGCACAATAAATCAAAGATCTCTGTGTGTACAGTTACATTCAGGCTCATTGCTATTAGCTATAGAAACAGGCAGGTTTAATGGTCTCCCTAAAGAAGAAAGACTGTTTCTTATGTGTATGTATTTTATTATATGATTATTTAGAGGCTAACTTTACTTTACGTAAAATGTCTTTCATTTCTAATGAGTTTTTTTCGGGATTGATTATTTTTAAAAAGGAAGGGAACCTTGTTTGTGTCAGATTTGATTTGTTAAGCTTTGTTAAGCAGAAGCAATGTTGTAATGTAATGTTATACTTAATTAAGAGATTCATGTCATACTAATGTTTCACCACTGCAACTGTATGTTGTGGTGTCATATAAATCCATGTTGGCTGGTCACTTGTATGTACATGACAACAGGTAGTAGGATTTGGTTAGCATGGACATGATAGTAGGAATGAAAAAGATTCCTACCTGTGTAGTTTCTGTCATCTTTGGCAAACACGGGGAAAAAAGGGAAAAAAGGACATTTGATTAAAAAACACAATTCATGTGGAAACAGATCAGGTAACGAGGAGATCATACTGCTTCTGCATTTCATGGAAATCCTGATGTTTTTCAATTATGATAATGTATTATTTGTAGATGTGGTGCAGTAAAACTCTATTTATTCCCCCCACTAGATGGCAGTGACACAGCACTGTAGTTGTAGTGTTGGTTGGATGCTGAGCAGTAATTTCCTGGCATGAGGTCTCCTCATGTGGTAGATGTTATGTAATCCAATGATATTTCACAGGAACACCATAAAAAACAGAAAAACCTTTAAATCTCAAATAGTTATATTGTGTAGCGCCCGTAGAGAAACTTAATGAGAAGAATTAAACATAATCAGAGTACATTATAAATAGAATATATGAGCAGCTTCTTTTTATTATACAATAAGTCGCCTACTTTCAGTTGCCCAGTCCGACTGTGCTGATAATTCCCTCTTTCATTCCCTTTTAATAACACCATTCCCATAGCTCAAAACTCCTCTGATGACCAGGTGGCAATCTCATTTCTTTCAGTTCTTTGTTTCATCTATGTGTGTATTTCTTTTTCTTTTTTTTAAATCCTCAATTATTTGCGCTAATTTGGACAAATCTTTTCAGACATGCCAACTGTTGTAACTGAGAACACACGTGGGTGTGGATGATATCACAAATATCCACTCGCATCCTCCTACATTCATTGAGTATTTATCCTATTACGTTTAAAAATCAGCTTTTAACTTGTATTCTTGTTCATTTTACCTGCCTGTGCCAATGGTACAAACTGCCCTCTGTGGATCACCATCCGATTGGTCGGATCATTTACTGCCTAGCAACCATGTTTCATCGCTGGGAGAGCAGGTGTTTGTAATTATCTGTCACCGTTAAAGCCTCGTGTTCCCATTTTTGTGAGGCGGCCATGTCTGTGTGGTGAGATGGACGTGTTCTGTTTATTTGAATACAATGTATATTACTGCCAATAATAAACAAATTAGGGATTTCTATACATTTAATGGGGCTGTAACTAATCCATAATATTCATTATAGATTAATTAATCAATCGATTTCGACAATTAAATGTCAGAAAGTTATACAAATAGGGCCTACCTGTTATATTCAGCAGGTAATGTCTTTAAATTGCTTGTTTTATCTTATCAACTGAACATTTTTCAGTTTATCAGTGTTATATGAGAGGCATTTTATACTGTTTCTATTGCCTGTAACTCTCAAAGATCAGCTGCTGTTACTGTCTTGGAAATTGTTTTATGTTCACAACTTTTCATCACATAAGGATATAATTTGGAACAACAATAATATCCCTGTTAACAATAAAAGTGTATATAAAGAGAACTGGATTGAAAGTGGTACAATCTTTGTAACAACTTTGTTTGATGATAAAAGTCATCTTTATAGTATAATATCATAACTATATCAAAAGTATTTTCCTGTTAAATATAAGGAATTAGTTTCCGTAATAAGGGCTATATATATATATATATATATATATATATATATATATATATATATATATATATATGTATATTCCCATAGGTACAAGAGAGTTAATGAAATGTCCCTTAGGCCAGTGGTCCCCAACCTTTTTGATCTGAGGTACAGTTGAACTGTCAATATTTAGGTTGGATTGGTCAATCGTAGGCTACTGCCACTGCTTGGAGTGAAGCTGTATGTTTCAACCATTTATCCAATTACATTTAGCTAACTAGTTCAACCGTTTATCCATTAACGTTACTTTTAACAAACTATTGACAAAAAAAGGTATCATATATGACAAAGAAAAAGCATCTAATCCTCACATTTGAGAAGCTGGAAGCATCATTTGGCTGAAAAGTTGACTTAAAGGTTAGGGTGGTGATGGCCTAGTGGAAGGCGTTATTGTGGCATAAATGTTCACTGAATGTTTACTAGACTGGCTGCAGTGATAATGTCATTAATCACAGTCTGTGTTGTCATTTCGCCTGCTGACATCCCACCATACAGCATCATTTTCTTAATTCTACTGAAAATGGGAGCTTAATGTAAAATCTCATTTCGTCACGCTGGTTTAGAAACTCACAGAGGCAGGTTGGTTTAGGCGCGTCCCACTTTCCCAGTTTAGTGCAATGGCTTATATTTCTGCCCTCCAGGATGAAGCCGGCGTGGCAGCTGTAATGGAGCACTGTCCCCTCCACTGGCGGCCCGGGGGGCTTCACCGTCACTCTGCCGTTCTCTAGGGAGGTCCACACCCGCGGACACAGCAGCACTGGGAACCAGAATAACCACGAAAGAGAGGGAGGCAGAGACACAGAGAGTTATAGAAAGGTAAATGCATAATAACTGGACGATGGAGTCGCAGGTACACTAACATTTATCAGAAGTAAACACACTTATGATGGGGAACAAATGTTATTGGTTGTCAAAACTCTCAGTAAGTGTGGCCAAATAACCAGCACAGTCGAACTTTTTGTTGCCACTTGGGGGCAGCAGAACACAACTTATTACAACCTTATAAAGTTGTTATGGTAAACATGTTCGCTAGACATCCAGCAGAGCAGACAGGGAAACATCAGCATTCATTTAGACTCATGTTTCTGGACACCTTATGAATGGAAGTCAAACATTCACACCAATATTTCATTTATATATGATTCATTAATTCCCCTTCGTTTCCTGAATCAACTAACGTTAACGCTATTCATTCCCAACATGTACAGGATGTAGAAATTATTTTGTTTGTGCACATAAACTTTCCTTGTGAACATCTGTGAAACATACCGGGCATTAAACCAGACTCTGATTCTGATTCATATAGGTTTTAAAACATCGTCCTTTATTTACCAAGCTTATTTCATGTCTTCTGGTTATTGCTGCTGCTGACTCAGAAGACGCTTGTTCAGTGTGTACAAATGAAGGAATATACAGAACATAACATTTTCCTCCAACATGTGAACAAGCACTAGGTAAAATACAAATGAGCAAAAAAGGTCAAACAGATGCTTTGCCAACATCGGAGGGGTCGAGGAGAATAAAGATCTTATTGTATTAAGTTACCAGTAAGAAACATCGGGCTACACTTAAGCCAACATTTGGGATGTTAGCTTGCTACTTTACAGCCTCCATTTCTCTTAGTTTGGTTTTCTGACAAAATGGCTAAGCTCTTGAATATAATTTGTTGAGCTGCCGAGTTTGTAGAATCTTCCTTCCAGCATGTGAGCACATAATAAAACTCCAATCTGCACATTGCAGCTTGTGCTCTTACATAAGCCAGAGAAAACAAAAATCCTGCTTTAGAGAATATACTCTTGAGGGGGGAAAAAAATCCACTGATGTTAAATGTGAACTGAAAGAACAAAAACAGGAGATATAACAGGGGATTTGATTGGATCTGTGGCCTTATTCTCAGAGGCGAAATTAGAAATTAAAATTAGAGTAGAAATTACATTCAAGCCTCACTGTCCAATAACAACATTTGGAGCAAAAACACAGTAACAGTTAAGACGTATGTGTATGTAGTGGCAGTAAACAGCTTAAATTATATAAAATAATACATAAGTAATTGAGTTATCATACACATATACTAGAATAATACCTATTAATCTAAATGTAAGCACTCCAAAGCAATACCCAGAAAGCATCAGCCAAAAGTATTCTCTATGGGGGTATCACAGATAAGTTCACATTTGCATCTATTTATTTATAAAGCCCTTCATCAGGCACACGGACCTCATCAGAGTGTCCAAACAGAAATGCTAAGCAGCAATCAACAGGACTAAACAAGCAAAATAACAAACCTATTCATAGATCCAAATTCAACAAAACAAAGTAGGTTTACAAGCTCTGCTTGGTGGCATGTCACCTGTACAGCAAGAGAAAGCTTTCACTGGGATAATTTGTGTCCAATCAACCTAAATGTGTGACTACATAATCCCAACTCAAAGGTTCACTTACTAGCTTTTTCAAAGCTTTATATCGCATCTCACGGTTTTCACAGATGGTCTTTTTTGGTCGGATGTCTCCTTGATCTTTCCCTGGCCGTCCACTGACTCCTGATGACTCGATGACTTCTCACATGTTGTGACTGGTCTTCACAGAAAACTGCTTTCTGTGTTAATTCCATTTATTGCAGGGATGTGGTTGACAGCTCAAAAACGTTGGTTAGTTTAACTTTTATTCCAGTACAACAGCAACTATTTAAAGCGTAATAATCTATATTTTATGACAACACAAAGTGAAAAGGAGCACTCTTAGTGCTGAAGAGAATTATCTCATGAATCGGTGGCTCCCCTCGGCGTTACAGAGCTTTACGGTGAGTTTCAGCTCATTGTTTAGCTGCCGCGCTACAACTTTACTGCTCTGATCCTGCTCTCACAGCGCAGCTTTTGGCTGCAGCTGGCAGCTTTTTATCAGCAAAAAGTTTTAAAAAGTCACTGTACAATGCCTGCTCAGCACCAAATAGCAGACAGTCACCGTTAAAGAGAAGCTGGTGAACAGTGTGGAGCATTTAGCAGCTGAAGAGACAGATATTTCCCTCAGGAGTTGGTAGAGACCAAAAACAGAGCAAAAAGAGAGAGATTATTGGACGTATCATGCGGAACACAAACACGACTCCAACTGAATGCTAATGTTGCTCTGTAACTGCAGGTTCACCATATCGACTCAAAAGTGATTATGTGTAAATGATGTGTTGTGTCTTGTTGAATAATGATTGGAGGTAATGAAGGAAACCACAACAAGAAAAGATTGGGGTTTGATTTTATGTAAGCTTGATTTAAGTTTGCATTACTACTGATACAAATGACACCAATCCAAGTCCTCAAAAAGGTAAGAGTGAAGGTTGCACAGTACTTCACACTTTCCTCTGTGTTTATGGGCTTTATTCATATTATTTAATTGTAACTTAATTTGATATTGATTAAATACCGAACATGTAAGCACTCATTACAAACATAATTGTTTTGAAAGGGGTGAGATAAGGAAGGGGGGAGGACGGGATAAAAAGGGGATGAGAATTAGACCAAAAAGGACTTACAACATCTACTGTGCAGCGTCAAGTCCGTCCATGTGCCGTTGGGTAAGCACTTCCTGACCTTGGGGCCCACAATCACCCGGTTTCCTCTGCAGATGTACTCTATCTCATAGTCCACCGGGAGGATCTGCACACTGCGGATCTGTAAGAGAGACACAGAGAGATTGGAAGAAGGAGAGACAGTAATTAAAGCATGATTGATGCTCTCTCATACCAGGTTTCCCTCTTCAGTCTCAATGCAGTAGCCTCTGTTGTCATATGGCTGTGACAATAAAGTTTTAGTAGGGAGAACATTTCATGGCGATATTGTCTGAATTGATGGGCTATAACACTCTGAATTACACCTTCTGTCTGGTTGGGGGAGGAGGGATATAAGCAGTATTGCTCCATGATTCAACTGCATATATGTTCACTGTGTAAATGTTTAGAGAGGTGCAGTTAGATTTCAAACATTTGAATGTCTCAGTTGACGAGTGTGTTGTCCTTCTTACACTTTGAAACTGCACCAATCTCTCTTCTTATTTGAGTGTGGCTGCATTATAGAAATAATTACAATTTTGTAAGCTTTAAAATGCATTGTTATCCTCACCTGGATGTCTGACCTCCACTGTGCAGAATGATGTATGTGCTGAGCCAGTTTCTCTGTGCTCACCTTGAATCTCAGTTTAACACACGTACATGAGTTTAATTTCGTCTTGATTATCACAACTAAATTGGAAGTCAGTCGTGGTCCAATATGCAAGTTAGACAGTGTGAGGTGGAAACATGTAACGTTCCAGCGCACATACACTGAGAATTGACTTTTCAGCGAAGTAGGAGACATCTTGTGCCATTTAGTTATTTATTCTGTACTAAAAATTACAAATAGACACAAGATAGTGAAGATTAGACACAATTTATTTTAAAAAATAAAGGGGTAATCGAGGCATTGATTATTTCACAGGTATGGGTATTTGCTTAAATCTCACTTGCATGCCATTGGGTTAGTCAGACAAGCCAAACATTGTGTAAACATTTTTCAAACCCACATAACTTTATTTAAAATTCTAATGTAGATCCCAAAGTTTCCAAGGATATATATGATAGATACACCAGATATGTCAGGCTAAATTTGGGGGAAATATGTGTAAAATGATGCATAAAACATTTAGATATTTTACATGTGATGCAATGGTGCAGTAGTAGGCCTATATATACAGTATGATATCACACAGTGGGATAAGGGATCAATAATTGAGGGAATACGCATATTTTGTTACAGTTGGACAGAGCCAGGCTAGCAGTTTCCCCCTGATTGAGTCTTTATGCTAAGCTAAGATAAGCAGCATTTTTATTGCAGACAGTGAGTGGTATCAATCTTCCTGTCAAAGCAAGAAAGATAATATGCATATTTCTCAAAATGTCAAACTATTCCTTTAAGTTTAAAATGAATCCTTACTTTTTACTCATAATGTAATAGTAATGTCAGCTGATAACTCAAGTTATTCTTCTTGGACGTTGTTACATCATTAGTCGATATTATTATATCATTAGCTAAAATAACTCTCATCATATGGAGTAATATTCACTAATTTGTATTAAAGCTTGGGTAGGTAACATTGGAGAAACCAGCAAGGGTAAGCTACATTTGAACAATTATCCAACCGAAAAACCCAGCCCAATGTTGCCAACTCTTTACAATGAACGTAGCTAGTACTCAGCTGTCAAGCTAGCAGCTCGTGGAAGACTTCGGTGACGCGCGATGAGTGCACGAGCAGAGTGCGCGCAGGTACGTAGACCGGATGTATTAAGAGAACAGGTACGCAGGTAGTTTGACAGGCAGGTCGGCCGTCCAATCTTTTCATTTTGGCCGAAAAAAAATATTGGATAGTCCAGCCGCAGATAACGGATTGCTTTTCTATGTTTTTTGTCAGAGCATTTGATTTATTGATAGCTGTCAGGATGTAAAGAGTATTTGAACACACTTAACAAAAAATGTTTTTAAAACACATTACCCACCTTAACTTTAACGTTATTGTTGCCACTTAAATTACAGTTAGCAAATACAGTATCCACTGCTTTATACTTCCTATGTTGTGTTTTTATTTTGAAAATGTTCAAGCCAACTGTGGTTTAATGGGCTTAATTTGACAGATGAAGTTGTGTAATTCAGATTCAGAGCAGTAATTCTCTGTACCTGTTCCTGTGTCAGACCTCTGTAGCGGATCCCCCCATCCCTGGGAGGCCGAATGATACCACAGCCTGGAAAAAAAGAGAAGAATGAATGACGAAAAGAGCAGACAGGGAAAAGCTCTGTCTGCAGATAATGTAGATATATTACAGCAACATGACAGATTGTCAATGTAACTGATGCCTTCCCTGCTGCACAAATTACAGTGCTTCATTCAGGTCACTTAGCAATGTCTGCGGAGTTACTTCTGTCCATTAAGGCATATTATAAACACACACACACATTCACACATGTATTCAGTCACAAACACACACAAATTACCTCCAGTTGATGAATTATGTATGGGCACAACGAAAGATGGAAGAGCATAGAGAATAGTCAGAAACAATAGGAGTGCCATCTCTGGATCTGAAAGAGAAGGAAGAGAGAGAGGTTTTTTAAGTAGGGAAGTGTGATTGGGAAATTGAGCTTCTTTTTTTGGAGCAACAAAGAGGAAAGGAGAGACAAAGAGAAAAGGGTTACTGAGAAAATATTCTCTCAGTATTACAGCTACACTCTCAGTTCTCAGATACAGTCATTTTTGGTCCACTGCTGTCTGTTCTTCTAAAAAGGGATGCATCCACTTCTTTGGCAAAAATGCTGCCTAACTGTGCACAGAGCGCATGAGCTGCAAGATGAGTCCACTTTTCTTCCCCTGCTTCTATTTGTATTTACCTTGCAGACAGTCCAGGTTCAGTATAGCCAGCTTGGCTTCCTTTCAAAAGCCCTCTGTACAAAGTTTCATCTTAGGTTTTGATGGCTGATACTGATATTTGTGCAAAAAGGCTGCCCATAGAAACATTTCACGCCAAGACAGACTCAATATATTTCATAGTTTTCTTCATGTCAGGGTAGAAAAGAACAGTTTGCAGACATGCAGATACAAAAGCTCCCCATTGCAAAGCGGAAAGGTGCTTTTATGTGTGTTGACAGATTTTTAAAGGAACAATTACCCACCACACCTATTCACTGCTGGGGAAACTCTGGGACAATTCTCCATTGATTAGGCTTTGCACTCCTCTATGCTAACATTGTCAGACCTACAAAAAAAAGGTTGATGCAGCAGAACCAGAGATCTCGTACTTTATAATTCAATGCACTCTTCTTCCTTGTTAAAACATTACATTACCCACTGTGCAACTTGACCACTGACATCACTTGAGGCAAGTTATCAGACTTCAAACAGCTCTCTCTGGAGCCACAAAAGGCTTTATTTTGTTCACATATGCAGTAGTACTCCCCAAGATCTGTAAACAGACTTTGATGTTTATAATCAGAGGAGTTCCCATGAATTAACAATTAATTCAATAAATAATATCTGCAATATCAACAAATAACAAATAGAAAATAGTGTCCCAATGTATGAGCAAACTATTACATTAATTTAACCCTACTTAATGTGCAGAAAGACTCTGTGTGCTTTACAAAAAATAGTGAAATGACAGGCCACTTGGCTGCCACACTTGCTGCCTAACCTGCAGATTTCATGAGTACAGAATGAGCGTGATATGCAAACAAGCAAAAAGTCAAAAGACCCTTAAGTCCCGTGAGCCACAGCGCCTCGAGTGCTTGCACAAACACAACTGACTGTATCAATGATAAACACACACTATATAGCTGTTCATTTGCAGTTTTGAATAATAAATGTTGCTTTATGACGCTGTTACACATGCACAAATATAAACACATACAAATACTCTCACACTTAACAAGGCAGTAAGGGGGTGAAGGGAGTGTGTGCGTGCGTGTGTGTGTGCGTGCGTGCGTGCGTGCGTGTGTGTGATGAAGAGGGAAGATGGGTAGGGGGCAAAACAAAGCAAAGCACCACAGTGAGGGAGACAGATGGCAGCGAGGCTTGCTTGTGGGAGACAGACAAACTCTGCTGGATCCTTCATTAGCATTATCTAGTGTATTTTTAGAGTTCACTGAGAAGAGTGTGTATCATGTGTGTGTTGGTGTGTGCAGGGGGGGGGGGGTGTTGGCAGCGTACAGTGCGTGCTTTTGTCCTGTGAGGGAAGGAGAGAAGGGGGAGGCAGTAGAGAGAAAAAAGGGGGAAATAGAAGGACAGCCCAGCAGGAGTCATTAATATCAGCGATCACACACTGAGCCGGATAAAAGCAAACTATGTGAGTGAGTCTAGCACGGATGAAGCAGCCTATCCAGCATAAATCCAGCTAACTCCATCAGCGTTGTGGCAGCAGCGGCACTGAGCAGACAGGGGGAAGGGGGCCAGTCGACTAGCCTCAAGCTTTAAATGCAATTAAGGCTTCAGCACCACGGACAGCGCCTTTTCTGCTCCAGGAACACTGCAGCCTTGTGCAACATCTTGTAATGGAAAAATAAACACCTACAGCCCATCCACATCCACCTCTAATGTTGCACAGACACTGCCTACTTCCTTGTGTGTTTATAATTCCGGAAGCTGCAATGGAAAGGGATGTTCCGGTCCATTTCAGCACCAAAGACAGCTTCATGCTGAGACGCATGTAGTTGCTATTTTCAAGCTCAGAGCAGGGCCACACGGGGACCACGCACATAGACCCAGATGCTGTATTTTGTGCATGGCTGAGCATGAACTGCTGAAACGTGAGGGTCACAGTAAGGGTGCCACCAACCGTATGCTGCCGGTAGTTACTTCTCGGCTGTTGACAAGGGAATCCGTGATGGCCTGTAGAGCAAGGCCGACCATATTAACAAGCCCGTACAGTCCTCAAATGAATGGATCTCAAAAGTAGCGTCTTAAATCACATATTACCTCATTAAACCCGTTGTGTGTTGTTTAAAAAGGTGCAACATCTCATCCTGCTATCGTCTCTTTCTAAAGCATAAAAAGACATCTTGCATGAAGGAAATCAAAACAAATCTGGCCTGTGCCAATCGAATATGAATGGCCTTTGCATACAAAATGAAGAACGTGTGTGGCATCTGTCTAGATTATCTGCATGGGAAATGGAGCATTTTCTGAATAAATGTAGTCTAATATTGCGACCTACAGTAATAGTAGCCCCTAGCCCCCTGAGGCAAAGCTGTAGCATGTGTACTTACTATTAGTTTCGATGCGCTCAGTCAATATAACAGTTCGTCCTCCAGGGTGGATCCGCCAGGGAAAGCCCAACGTCGGATTATTTGGTAAAAATATGCATCTTTACAACGGTTTTATGGCTATATTAGTATGGCTATCAATGTGCAAGCTGCTCCGCTCGTAAACAGAATGTTACAAAAACGAGACGTATCTTATTCGGGTTTTTTCTATGTATTGCAGTTACGCATGGCAAAGGTAAGAAATGACAAAAATCCATACAAAAAATATACATGCACTATATACAAACGCATCCCCATAAACGACGAAACACCGATTCACCACACTCCCTCCTTTTTTTCTCTCTTCCCTTACAATCTTGAGCTAATTCACGACGTCATGATGGAGACGCACCGTGCGTAACAGTCCCTCTCACGCATTTATCTGATCCTCCCCCCCTCCCCTCCTTTCCAAGATGAAACGCGCTAAGGTCTGGGCCCACGAATGTAAAATATCAAAAAATGAATCTTACGAGGAGGCTTTGGGTTTACGATAAGCTTGTGGATTTATCCCCGTTAATAATTATATCACGGCAGGACTAGATACGGATGGAGGTGCAGATATGGCGCTGTAGTATTAACAGTGCCTACATTGTTAAGCCTTTTCCTAAATCCCTTTGGAGTTAAGTCGACCAAGCAAAAAGCAGTCATTTCTACAACACTGGTCATCTATTAAATCAAAGCCCATCGCCTCCTTCATCTTCCTCTTTTGTCTTTTGTACCATCCTCTGCACCTCTTCTGCCATCTATTCTGAGATCCTGCTTCATATTTATGTTGCTGCTGAATAATTGAAGCAAGGCTGGGGATGACACAACCTCTTCCACTGTCTCTCACCATCTCTCTTCCTGCATCAGTAAAAACCTGCCTCTCGACATACAATAAGTTTACAAGATATCAAACACTTGAAAATGTGTGAATCACACAAGCCCAAGAAGTATGATCTGGTTTATTGATTATAGATATGACATACATTGGATAGCATTCGGACTAATTCACAAATGCCATTAAAACGGTGGAGACTAATTATTAAGACAGGAGTGAAGGTGAACTGCGACAATGATTAAATACACATGACAAACTGTGAGTATTCATAACATCTGTACAACAAAACATGTCAAACATTCAAATCAGTTAACACATGTAACTGTACAAGTCAATATCTTCCAGCTTTGTAATAATTACATACATTTACAAGTCATTTCTTGACTTCATCGTTTTGCATCGTACACTTTGACAATCAAAGTACAATATCATTAAAGCAAAATACAGAAACCAAAACAGAAAAATAAATTATAACTCTTCAAGTCTCATCGGCAGGGAGACTTCGATTATTAAAAATAAACAAAAATAAAGTATCATAAAAGGGCACAGACTTGTTCTTTAAATGGTTGTAAACAGAACTACAGATGAGTTTACAACAAAGTGCTACTCATGCTAAATGTGTTGCTTGTTCTGTGTCAAGGCACACTTCAAATTAGAAGGGCGAATATTTTTTTGAAAGGAAATCAAAAGAGGAAACCACTTATACAAATGTAAACAATATTCAAATAATACAAATTTGGAAAAGGCCTTTGCACCAAAAGACTACAGCATAGCGACAGAAAAGAAAACATGGGTGCAGCTTTATCATCTTAGCATTAATGTTGTCAGTTTTTGTTTCAGCATATAGCCCTGAATACATGTCATAAATGTCAGTTTAGATAGCGAACAAGGAGTGCATGCTGTCGGAGTGTAAAGAGTCTTTATCATCCTCAGACTTCATTCATTAATCATTTCAGGAATTTTCAAAAAACGCATTCTCTCGTGCCAAAAATAACAAAAGCACTGCTTGCAGCATGTTACTGTAAATAAATATACGAAATGTGAATTCAAACATGCTTTCACTCTGCACTGACAGAACCGTTTTTGTCATTTTTCCCTGCACGCCAACATGATGAGGGTGGTTACGAGTCTGGGTCTCGGTGTGTATGGAGAGACCCTGCGACCCCTCTACCTTGAAGCAGTCGCTAATAAGTATAATAAGACTCGACAGGACTGGAAAGGTAACAACGGAGGGTTTTGTTTTCACTCGTCTCACCAAATTAGATCAACGATTAGCCTGGGACTCTAAGAAATTACACTTTTTGAAACATGCCTGCTCAATCAGGGCTTTTGATCAATCTTCGCTGTTCCTTCATGCACAAGGAACAAATTCTACCCAGAATTCCTCAGAGGGAGTGAATACACAGCATACTTTGTCCTGGAGGGTTGAAAGCTCTTTAGATTCTATTAGTGTTCTAACTAGGCTGCAATATTAACTATCGATCAGTGTCAGCTTTAGGATAATGTGTTGTCAGTCAAAGTATGTGTGCTAATTTACACCATCATATCATTCACATAGAACTGCATCACTCCAGTTTTACATTTGCAGCTAATTCACTGTCTTACACTTTGGTTGGTACCTGTGTGTTAGGGATATTCACCCTAATTTGCACTTTCATGATAACTCGTACTTTTGCAGTATTTTTAGCCGTTTTACATCTATGACAGCCTCACAAACTGAAGCTTCGGTGGTGCTGCTTGTAGAACTGCTGCTGGCGCTCTTTGGCAGCTGTTTCCGCCAGCTTGTCTCTTCTATCCATCACTCCACCTCTCTCTTTCTCCCCCTCATCCCCAGTCACAGCTCCCTACATCACTGAGGTCCCCGAGGTGCTCAATGGAATCATATTTCTCCAAGTCGGAAGCGATGGTCTGCAGGCTGAAGACCGAAAGGGAATCCGACCCCGCTCGCTCCCGCTCCTTTTCATTCTCCTTCTCCTTGTATTTCTCCAGGTCGATGGCTGCGTCCACTCGATCCGTCCCCGTCGCACCACTGCCGCATGCCCCACCTTCTTTCTTAACTTTGATATCGGACTCGGCTCCAACAGGGGGACTCCGCCCAGCGCAGACAGTGGTGCGTCTTCCCTCGGCCTGGTCCCTCCCCCTCAGAGCGTGGATCTGCTCACTGATTTTTTCCAAGTTTCGTAAGGCCATGGAGTAGCGGGTTTTTACTTTGGCTACGTGCTGTTCCAGCTGCAGCACTTTGGCCTTGTTCTCCTAAAGTCACACAGAGGGCACAGAAACTTTAATCATCAATTTCAACATTGATTTTATGCCATAACCTACGAGCGACCTCTACTAAATCTATAACGTACAGAATATATAAGAGCATTTTTGCCAACTCAGCAGCATATTTACAACGCAGCAACTAAACAACTGATTTTTTCTTGTGAGAATGGGAATCTGGGAGTGACGGAGAACAAAGTACATGCCCAGAACATCTTGTACGTGTTCAAGGTTTTACACAACAGGTATTTAATGGGCTCTGTATGTTTGCATTACCTCAAGAATGTGGTTGAACTGGGCCTTGAGCTCAAAGTAAGGTTTGGATTTCACAATGACTCTTTTGAGGGACTTTTGCAGCGTCTGGACCCGAGCCTCTGCCTCCTGACAGGCGTGTGTGACACGCATGTGCTCCCTCTCACTGCGGAGTCGCTCCTCCTCGGCTTCGTTCACCTGCGAGAGACACGCATGAATAGAGGGCGCGCGCGCACACACACACACACACACACACACACACACACACACACACACACACACACACACACACACACACACACACACACACACACACACACACACTCTTTTAACAAGACTATTCCTCTTTAGTTTGGTACATGTAAAATGCTATAATAAACAACAAGGTCATCGACTTAAACTGATTAAGTCTCTTGTTTTATTCCTATGTCACTATCCACTATGTTTTAGACAATGTTTTGTTCCTTGTACCTTTCAGTGAATGTTTACCAGCTTAAAAACCCATAACATCCCATTTGAGACACCACAACCATGCACCTATTGTTCATGGCCCACTCTACAGAGGTCTGGTGTCATTGTACTATACATGTGTGCATGTTTGTTACCTTAGAGGTAGCGTGGTTGAGCATCTCCTGCCAGGTGGGATCCAGGGTGTTCTTGCCATCAGCCATCAAGCCCTGCTCTGCCACGTAGACCATCTCCCTGGCAGCTGTGTGCATGGAGACCGCTCTCTCATAGCTCAACGCTGCCTTCTGGGTCTCCTGCTGTGCCTACAGAGAGCAGACAAAACATTTATAGTCTACAGAAGTGGAATATGACAAGGACACGACCCCGAGTTCTGTTGATTTCAATTAAAATCCGATCTGTCAAACTGTATTTGTAAATCTTAGATTTTGATTTAAAATGCTTGAAGTTCAATGAAATTAAGGAGAAACAGGTAAGTAAAAGGAAAGCAAAAAACATTGCTTTTTACTTAAAAAGGTATGTGCATATTGTTTGTGTGTACCTCTTTTGCAAGGCGACGAGCTTCATAGTAGGGTCTCGCTTTCTCTATGCAGCCACCAAGCTGAGAGCTATGAGCATTTAGCTTCCTGGCAGACTCTGTGAGAATTTTCCGGTACCCTGATCTGGCATCCTGGATGGTTAATGCATGAAAATGACAAGATTAGATTTACCTGAATGGACTGACTGATTAGATTCCACACAGGAGTCCGGCCGCCACTCAGCAATCAACTCACTCGAGTGTCAAACGCCAACAACACCAAAACATTTTCCATTTTAAGGGTTCTGAGTTTTGCAAACGTTATTTTTAAATGACTTACAAAACAAATTAACATATTGATGAGCACTGTCTGGGTAATAAAATATTCAACAACAGAGAAAGACTCTCAAGCTATTCCTAAGGTGGTAGTAAGTCACATTTCGTTTTGTCAAACACAAAGCGTTTTTTATTAAAAAGCGTTTTCCATATTTTTCAGTCATGTGTAGGAAGACTGAACAAATGCCCCTAATTAGGTGGAACGTGTACAAATAATTCTGCATTTTTTACTTACATCCAACTGCAGCTCCAGTCTATTAATTTCTGCACTTGCTTCATTGAGATGCTCCAACTCCTCCTGTGGGGAAAAGGAAAAATGATGTGCTGCTCCAGGCCCTTAATAATTAACAACTAGAAAATATAAATTGTATATTCCTGTAACAAATACAGTCTGGGTGAAATTAGCTCCAGTTTAAGTATCATGGATTATCTCTACATTTAAATGTAATAACGCTGGAATTGTTTGAATGTAATGATAATGCAGGGAGGCTGCAAACTGGGGCTGGAATTATATGTACTTCACAGGTATGTTATGGTGCAATAGACATGTCGGTGCAATTAACTGACAAGATAAATCACCTTTGATCTGACAACCGGATTTGCAGATTATGTATTAAACAAATGCAAATCTGTGAACACTGAGATACATGGGTTTAAATAGTAAACATATTTTCATTCCCTTCTGTTCTTAATCGTCGTTTTCAGTCATTGTCCTTAATTGTCGTTTCATTTACTGTTCGTAGTGGTTGTTTGTCATTGTTAGTTTCTATGCCTGTATTAGTATTAGACTGTTGCGTTATTATTTCTGAAGGGCTGCAAACTAGCTATGGCTAGAAAACCAAGCCTACACACTACACCGGTTGCATTTTATTTAAATGTAACAATGCCTACAGGTATTGTACCTGTCAAATTAATAAAAAAGTAATACAATGCACATATTAGACACATAGTTTAGCTATCTCTCCATTAGGCTTAACCAAAACTATTCCAGTATTGCAGGTACCGTTTACAATAACTACATCATGGATGTTATTCGGAAGTTAAATGACCACACACACACACACAACACATGTGTCATACCTGGATTCTGGGGTCCAGTTCCTCCTCATAGGGGCTGTGTAATTGCTCTCCCACTCCTTTTTGTTTTTCACTTTCACCATCCTCGCAGGTGTCCCTGATCACAGTCTCTAGTGCTGTTCCATTAGTTTCGGCAGCTTTGCCCTCCTCGTCCCCACGAGGAATAGCCTCCTCCCTCCAGTCCCCCGTGTCTGAGTCCCCGGACCCGGCCGGGCTCTCTCGCAAGTCCCCTGGCTCCATTCCAGGCCACACCGTTTTGCTATCAGCGGCGTTAGCTAAGGTTGCTTTGCCAGCAGCAAACGTGGTGGATAATAAACCTAAAAGCCAAGTCCTGTTAACAACGGTTGTGTTAATCAGCAGGGGTAAATAATAAAATACTAACAGTGTAGGCTAGTGTTGTTGAGTTTGGTATCTGCCATATCAAATCACACCGAAACACGAACCCACCGCACAGCTAGCCTAGCCTGCAGACTAGCACGCTAACACCGTCAGTGAGAATATGACGGTTACTTTACAGCAAACAGGTGAGAACAGATAGCTATCATGAGATGAAAAGTAAAAGGAGGCCCATCAGTATGTCCCCCCATCACATGTGTTTTTTCATCCATCTCTTACCGGTTCTTCATTACTTTAGCTAGGCCAGCTAGCTAGCGGTTTCGGTCTCACATCATCATTAGAAATGAAGTAAACAGAGGAAACCTAACGGAAGGCGCTAACTGTTTTTGGCCACGTCGGAGACCGTAGAGACACACACACACACACGCGAACACACACACTATACTATAACAGATGATACAGCCATGATATGAAATTAAACTAATCCCTGTGTTCTGGAAATGTATATCAGTAAACTGTGCCAAAGACATTTGTTGATTTAACTTAATTTTGAACATAGAAGTAATATTTTCTAATCCATCTCATTATATTTTCTGCAAAGTTTTACATTCATAGATGTACATTTACTAAAGTATCATGTCTTTTATAAGAAACCTTTAACTATAAAGGCCTATTAAGACAATAACTTAATATAAAAACTGTGCTCCCACTTATTCTGTATACTTTCAACCCTTAATTGAAGCTCTAATGGATATGCTTAAGTAATATATTTATACCAACCACTCCACATCTTTATGGCTGCACCATATCGTTATATGAAAATACTAAAGATGTCTTACGTACCATTTTCACACATTGCCCCAGAATTCTGCCTTACATATTCAGTATCTTTGAAGACATTAGGATCTCTACTAGAATCTAAAATAAAGTTTGAATAATGTTTGGCTGCACAGAGAACATGGTGTTCTTTCTGTAAAAGCCAACTAAATTAAACAACTCATTAAAAAGCAAAGTTATTCATTGTTTGTTTTTTATTCCAAAAATATACAAACACAAGTAAAAACCTGCAAAGTGTACTACATTGGAGAATCATTCAAGAAAATGATCTGACATTCAAATGTAAGCAGGAAGAACTGATTTTCATGGAAGACATAAAAAGAGAATCAAATGACGTATTATACTGCAGTTATGACCAATAACCATAAACAACTATACCACAGATTATATTTTCATATTTGTACCGGACATAAACAATTCACATAGGCTACCAGAAATTGCAAATAATTTAAAACAAAAGTGGCAAACTAGGTAATTGCATTGAATGCATTAATGAGTGTCATGTGCACAATTAGCAGAATATAAAAATAAATCTCTGGTGAATTACAGCAGTCTTGTCTAAGGCTGTACCCTACACTGTAAGAAATATTTTGGAATAATGGAAAAGACCTGAGTAGCATTGGCAATAACCCCAACACCAGAAAGGGGGAAATTCATTCTGCATTATCACAGTCAGTCATTAATCTAAAGTAGATATCATTCAATCAAAGATAAACTTTAAAGACATCAGTCTTTGGTCTGAAATGTGTTCCCCGATGGATATTCAGAGATTACAAAAAGGCTAATGCACATTAACATTCTGGATCATCAGCTCCAAGTGGGATCATAACGGGCCCATCCTGGAGGAGGGGCTAAGAAGATTCTCCGTCCTCTTGATATGAAACTGACAACCCCTCTGTATCCTGCCCTTGGGACTCCAGACTTCAAGTCATCCATGACTCCCAGGTTTTTGGCCATCACTTTAAAACTGTCCTTACTCGAGTACTGAAGACGGAAGGGCCCTGTTCCTTTTAGCTGCCCCTGCTTAACATCTTCATATGTAACCACAGAAGCACTGTAAACTTCCTTCTCAAACTGTTCTCTGTAGTTCTCCTCCTTCAAGTAACTCAAGTCTAACTTGGTGAAAGGCACAAATTCGGTATTTAGTTTAATGTATCGCAGGTATTTGTCATAAAACTGACCTAGACTCACTCCTTTCCGGCCAAAGGTTAAGGTTCGTGAGATCTCTGGGCGGATACAGGCACGGTTGCGGCGTTGCTCTGGCTGACGCATCCAGTCGTCCCAGAAGGATGCTGGCCACTTAGGCTCCAGCTCTTCCCACACCTCTCTGAGGAGCATCCAGCCCAGACCGGGAAAGAAGTCTGTCCTGTAGAGCAGATTAGCCATACCTGGATCCACGTAGCCATCCCGGCCATTGTCATTCCAGGCCGACACACACCAAAGACTGGGATCGGATTTTAGGAGCGGCAGCAAGGCTTGGAAGTACTCAAAGAAGTCTGGCGCCACCTAGAGTAGGAGATGAATAATTCAATTGATATACATTATATTGATATATAAAAGAACATTGAAATGTAACCCTGTGCTTCTCAATCTCATGAAATACTTATTAAAGCATTAATTACAACAATTTGATGGCACTAATTGGTGATATGATTACCTCCAGGTCATCCTCGACAATCACAGCAGAGGAATGAGAGAGGGTCTTGAACACTTGGTTGAGAGCCCAGCGGTAATGTCTGGAGATTTTATAGTACCCCTGAAACTTCTTGTGCCCTGGTCGCACAGCGACATCTGACAAGTCCGGTTGTTTCAGATGAATGACTTGGTTTCCATAAGAATGGATCACCTCAGAAGTTTCAGCGTGTCCACAGTCCTGACTCACTATGATTGGGAAGAGCTCTGCTGAAGGACGGAGCTCCAGGAGTTTGTCCAAGCAGCGCCTCACGGTGACCCTGTTACAGGCGATTACCACGATAGGAATAACAAACTGACTTGGGACGACAACCTTCGGTCCATTTCTGTTAGGCGACTCCCACAAGTGACTGCTGATTCTTGATCTGCAGCAGGATTTGCTTCTGCATTTCAAGCTCTGCTTCGAACGTGTCTGCCATTCGGAGCACATCTCCCACCACATCATTAGTGGGCGTTTCAGCCACTTTGCTTCTTCTCTCGGCCAGGCTCGCCAGGCTGGCCCGGCTGGCCGGGTGGGGTTCTGCCCCACAGCAGCAGCACTAGTATGGCGTTCCAGGTGATAAACAGGAACGTACCGCAAAGAATGAGAGAGCTTCGTTTGCGGAGCATGGCCCAGAAACTCAGAGGGAAGGGGGTGGTTTCAGGAGGACAGGGTCTGAATAGAAAGATGTGTCCTTGTTACAGACAATAGGAATGGGATATGGGAAGGGCAGCGTGTGTTTCATCACAAGCACACAATCAGAGATCTGGAGTCACACTTTGTTGGCTCACCGTGAAGCTATTAAAGTTATAAGGACACAATGCAGTGTCAATGAGGGTGAATATGGACAGGACTCATCTTGGACTGGACTCATCTGACAGATCCTCAACTTTCAATATCCTCTTTCATCTGAAATAATAAGAACACAATGTACTTTCATAAAATAAAGGTTGCAATTAAAGTGACAACAAAGTGGAAATAACACGTGTGCAGCAACAGGAAATGAGTTTATGTTAATGTCTCTTTCGTAGGAAGTTGTTGTGAACTGGAGTGATGATTCACCAAACTGTCTCTGATCGATTTCCTCTTATCACCTGTGGCTGCCTCGTTAAACATACGCAAAACCGTGCGTTATTAAGACCGAAATACAACTATAAACACCGACTTTCAACCTCGCTGTCCTCCCTGGTGCTCGACAGACAGGTTATACCCGACAGACTGTAAATACTGTAGCGTGAGGAGGAGCGTGTGGAAATTAGCCCTTACCCTTTGCGCGTGTCTCCTTTTTGTGGCCATTTCTTCGATGACAACAAGCAAATTTAAACGACCGGAGCCAAGAGGACGGTGAGGAGCCGATGTGAAACTATTCTCTTGCTAGTTTCCCGGCTATCAAATCAACTTAACACCCCTTTAGTTTCTCCTGTCTCTCACAAGACTGGAAGAGGCGGAGGAGGAGGAGGAGGAGGAGAAGTAACACGACGACTTCCTGGGTAGAGAGCATTCACGGGAAGTCCCGCCCCAACTGTCACCTTGAGAAATTATACAACACGTTGACGTCTGCGTGGCTTATTAAGAGCTAATTAAGAAACAGCATGCTTTGATGTCTTTGTAAACATTTATTATCTGCTTTAACTCACCGTGGCGTTGCAATATGGTAGTGAAGAGATCCTAGCTAATGTAACAACACACATGTTCTGCCTCAGTTGCAGAGAAGTGCATCTTATTTGCATCAAGGGGGAAAAAAGGCAAATGTGTTTTGGTTCAATGGACATGAACCCATCAACATGCTTTTGATGGCAAACACATAAACAATATAACTCCTTTTTAAAATGAATATGTTGGGTATATTCAGTGGTGAAAAGTAACTAAGTAGGCTACACTTAATTTCCAGGTGCTTCTCTTGAGTGGCCTATTTCCATTTTAAACTACTTAGACATAGAGGGAAATATTCAAACGTGTACTCCATTACACTTGGGCTTTTTAACATCCGGCAGTATAACAAGTCATTAAAATCAGCTCTACCTTTACCAGCTGCAACATTAAAGTTATGTACACAATATGCATTAATTAAAATCCAGTAGACTATAATAGTCCATATACTATATAATTCTGAAATAGGCTATTCTGCATAATATGAAGCCTACTTTAAGTATATTTTGAAATACTTTTATACATTTACTTAAGTAAGATTTGGAACTTTTGAGTATTTTTACAGTACTTCTTCCACCACTGGGTATTTCAGCACTAATGTTGCAACAGGTAAAGGTAATGATTTGTTACTAACTAATAAATACTTGATACTGATTATATTTTTGTATTAATAGTCTGACTCTACAAAGTAGCCAGTACCTGCAGTCCAAAATAAATGCCTATATTTCCCTCTGAAATGGGTGTGTGAGTGTAAGTACAAAGTAACATTAAATGAAAATAAAGGATCTGAATACATTCATTCAAGTGCTGCATTTAAGTAGCCTTTAATTTAGACGTACTCATATTTTACTACATTAATTTTACTCTCATTCATGCTTTTACCTGACAACAGTGACAGCACTACTCCCAGTACACCACACATACCAACACTCACAATTCATTTGTTTATTAATGTGCAATATCATATGTGTAACAATTTGAATTCAACTATTCATTCCCTCTACTATATTTAGTTTTATACTGTTTACTTATTTATTAATTGTTTTTACTGTTTACTTATTTATAATATCTTGCTTTTTGGACTTCTTCTTGTCGCTGCACTGTGCCTCTGTGGCTGTAACACTGCAAATGGTGGGACTAATAACGGATTGTCTTATCTTATCTTATTTCAGATGGAAACATTAGACTTTATACTCCACTGTATTTATTTGACAGCTATGGTTACTGATTACTTTGGGGATAAATATTTTACAAACACAAAATCTGTTAGGCTACTCAAGTACAACTCTTGCACAGGTGAAAGTATAAAAGTAGGCCACATTTATCTAAGTGACCTCATGCACTGCATACTTGTAGGGAAATCCAAAATATAATATCCATGTTTGTAAAATAAGCTTTTGGTGCAAATCATACACCAAAAAAATATTATTATATTTGAATATTTATTATATCCAGCAGCAGGCCTCCAATACTTCAAGTAAAATGTACTACAAACAATGCGAGTGTCCTTAAAACAGATGGAAAGTATAAAAGTATTATAGAGGAGTTTGACCTTTCACTACATGTACTTTGTATACACTTTAATATACTATACTTTGTATTTCTTGTTACAGCATTGCTTGCTTTTCCTTAAAGCAAAAATAAAAATGCTCTAAAAACAATCAGTTGTTTTCATGTCACTGGGTTGAAGTCCACATGTGCTCTGTGCATTGTGAAAGCCAAGTAAAAGTCAGTAAATAAGGTTAGATCATAGTGTGTATTTTTGGTGCTGAGGCCTTGGACTCTCAGTCAGGTCTGTCCTCTGGGATCATTTGTCCAGAGCCGGAGTTGACCTTGGAGGAGGTTGTCCATTTGCCTGGAAGAGGAGTATACAATGATTTCATATGGCCTACAGTATTATGGTAACATAATGTATCACATTGACGCTCACCTGCAGGGCATTATTTTTGATGTTTTGATGCTGAAGCGCATCATCGGGGATGCTGCTGGACCTCCACAACAGCGCCAGCTTCAAAAACATAAATCCTGACACTAGAGCAGTCAAAGATAAGCAGGTACTCTTCAGTGTTGACCAGCCAGTTAACACGAAAGAAGGTATTTGTCCTGAATGTTCCACCAAACATGAGGACGTTATGGACACTTTTAAAACACCAACTGGAAATGTATTGATTTCCTGAACACATACTATTTTACAAATGTGTATAGCACATGTTTCGTGTTTAATCTTTTGAATTATTTGAGAACATTTGTCTATTCCAGGCAGGTTAGCTGACAGGCTGCGTAACAGCTGACGCACCAGCGCGTTTTGGACACCAGGCATATCTGAGCGCGTGTCCCTTGAGGATTGCAAACATTTTGGTTGACATAATTTAATAATTTCCACCCGGGGCGATTTGTACGCCACAGTCACTCTTCTTCCCACCAGAACACGGTCTCCTTGGAGAAAAGCCTCCCACGCTGATGCCTGGTTTGACTGGGCGCGCTCTGCTGGCGAGACGCCGGCCAGCCCGAGGCTGCACGCCGAGGCGGCAGGCCGCTTGGTCGGCGGATTCCTGGTCCAGATATTTCCCCGACACCGGAGAACAGCAGACAAGGCAGAGGTGGAGGGAGTCGAAGCCATGATGGCCGATAATATCCACAACAACTTATGTTTCAGGACTTTCTGCTTTAAGGTTTCTAATGTTCAACCTCTATCTAAGCAAGCACATAACCTATAACTGTTAATTTGCGTAAAGAGTGGATTACAGGAGGGGGGGGGGGGGGGGGCTTTTTTGCTCTGGTGCACCCGACCATATTTGCCTCGATAGTCCGGGAAGGGGGCTCAGGTGGGTGTGTCTTTAGGCAATGGTGGAGAAAGTAACCTACTCAGAATAAGTACAATAACACAGTAACAATACTGAGTTAGTATTACAAGTAAAAGTCCTGCATTCAAGCCCATTATCAGCTAAATGTACAATGCATCATATTTATCAGCTGATTACAGTGGTGGATTGTACCTACATTTACTTTACCTACAAATAGGGCTACTGTGTTTTGAGATAGGACTACTTTACTTGTACTTCTACTCCACTACTCAAGGAACTGTGTAGTTTTTATTTCACATCTACTGGTAACAGTAACAGCCAGTTGTTACACTTGTAACCCTAATACAAAAGAGTCAACGTCTGGTTTCCAGATGTACATTTGTTAGGAGTTCTTCTTCAGTTGGTTTCGTTTAAATAATAACTTAAACATGTTTTGACATAAGGAGGTCAAGCTCTCCAATATTTCACATATTTCAAAAAAAGGAACATTTACAATACAAATACAACACAAATGCAATCATCTCACAACCCTTGTGTACATGATAATTATTTTATTCTACTTTTGTGAATGCTGTAATTGTAATATAATATTTACATCGTGCTATTGCAACGTTTACTTAAGTACAAATATCTGGATACTTTGTTGCTGATAATATGCTTTTTGCCATGAACATAAAGACACTCGTGCTGTCAAACAGGTTTGTCAGCCTAAAGAACCGAAGAAGGGAATTCAGAATTCAAGCCACCCTGGTCTGTTTACACCACCAGAGAGTAAAAGAAAACATGCAGGTTCCTAAAAGGCAACAAAGGCAACTTTTGACTTGGTAGAAGACAAGTGTCAGGGAACTGTTCAGGGAATCCCCACTATACTGTATTCACAGAGAAGACAAGAAACATTCAGATTAGTTTAGAAGAATAAAGTTGTTATCATGAGCTTTCAAAGTAAAAAAAAAAAAACTTTATTCAATGATACGGTGGGGAATAAAAAGCCCATTCTTGAGTGAATAGAGAAAATACGTATGTACAAATAAATAAATCATCTACGGCTATGTACAATGAGTTGGTCTATAAACAAAAGTTGTAAGAACGAGAAACCCTGAAGTGGTTATGGAAATCCGCCTGATGCAATCAAAAGATACTCAAGGCTTTTCATCACCGAGTTTAGTGATTTTCAACATTTACAGCTTATGTTTAGTAAAGAGCAAAACAATCATGCATACATGTTTAAAAAAAATGTTGCCGCTCTGGTTTTCCTTCATGTCCTGACTTCACTGCAGTGCTTCGTTTATTCTTCACCAAGAGGACAAAAGGATCACTGAGAATCACAACAAGGTTTGTGTGACATTCTCTCCCTTCACTTTAGTCTCAACTCTACAGCCTGTCCACCCCTGACCCCCTTCAGGGTCCATTCCCCGGGGGGCGGTTTAATGTGCCGTTCCCTGCTTGTTCAGGCCTCCCGTGAATAATCACATTCGGTATGATCACAAAGGCCAGAATCCCAACCAGCATGAGCGCCACAGTGATGGTGATGATGGACGCCACCACAATGTAGTAGCACTGGTCCGAGCGGAACAACCTGCGCAGGCGACCTCCGACCCTGTTTGGAGGCCTGCCTACGTCCACCATAGTGGTGGGGGCTATTCCCTGCTCTAGTGCACTCAAGTGGAGGTCACCACCTGCTGTCACCTGGCCACTCTGGCTCTTTTTAGGCAGGGAGAAGAAATTAGACTTGGACGGGCCGCTGTGAGGATGGTTCTTCAGGAGCAGTTTGCCCTTGCTGCGCTTGAATCGGATGGACAGCATTCTCTGCATGTCTGGTGGGAGTTTGCCTATGATGTCCTCATTGTTGCCCAGGCGGGGCAGGTCCTGGCCGTGGGGCAGCTCGGTCAGCTCACGACACACGGGGCAGCACAGGGTCTTGAGCCGAGGAGAGATGACGTTGATGCGAGCAAGGCACTCCAAGCAGAAGGTGTGACCGCACGCCAGCAGTTTCGGGGTCTTGAAGATGTTATCGTATGAGCAGAAACACACAGCGCACTCAGTGTCCTCCACATCATCTTCGGGGGACTTCATCTTCCTCCTGTCACTCTCTCCCGCTTTCCTGTCTCGTCTCCGGGTCTCCTCACTCCTCCCCCGCTGCCTCCTCTCTTCCTGGTGCCTGTCTCGTTCTCTCCTCCTGCCTCTCTCCACCCTCTCCGAGTCGATACTCCTCGATCTCCTCACCTTTGCAGGCTTCTCCTTCTTCCACATGTCCTCCTTGCTGTTCTTCTCTTTCTGGCCGAGTTTGGGTTTGACGTTGGGGGCCTGTCTGGCCTCATGGCTCCCATCGGGCCTTTGTCTCTCCCCATCATCGCTCATGCTGGAGGGATGATGTTAGAGGTAGAGTGCCGACTGGAATCTGATTCCCAACCAGAGCTGTGGAAGAGTAAAGGTTGTATAAGTTCACTGGTTCCCGGAAACCAGCAGAGCAGGAAACTGACTTTAGGAATGTACCTGCACATTGCTGTTTGACGACGATGAAGCAATAATGCCTAATCTCTTGCTATCTAACCTCTCTGTTGTATTGAAACGCTATCTGTTGATTTCATTCATTTATTCAACATGCATGTGGCACTTTTGCCTTGATAATGACTCGCTGTATTTGTTTAATAGGCTTTCCTGCACAGAAATCATCAGCAAACATGAGAACTGCAGAACTGGAAGTGCTTCTTATAGATTTAAGAAAATGGGAATATTTTACGATCCTGCGGTCCTAGTGGGTTAAAACCTATAAAGTAAAACTCAACAAAGGGTGACTCGGCTTCACTGTTTTGAAAAGTCAAAGCAAACATTCCAAGATATCTGTCCATCTTACAAAATCAGTCATTAACTCAAAGCTTTTAACCTGCAGGAGGCACAGTTAACATTTTAGCAGCTGATTTCCTTCAACTTTAGGTTTAGTTGTAGGTTACAAGTGTCTGTTCATTAAGGATTTAGGGGCTTTTAAAATAAGTGAAGTTTGCTAGCTAAGAAAAACTAACAAGAAAGTAAATAATTATACAGAATTAGTACACACCTACCTGCTAGATGAATGTCGAATCACGTTGCCAGAGATGATCGCACAAGTAGAATAATCCTTTTGTGTATCAGTGCAGTAAAAACGTGCAAATCACCAAACTTCATTACTAAAAAAACAACAACTTTAAGATTTACTCTGGAAGTCTTTTGGTCTCTCTGCAGTTCCCGTTCTCCTGCTCTGGTAGAATATTTCCTCTCATATCTTGTTTTCTAATTAAAGCACAGTACTGCCTCCTCTGAACACTCCCCCTTTTCTCTCATCTGGTCGGACCAGTTGGACCAGCTGTGCCAGTGCTTCTTCATATTGTGTGTGTGTGTGTGTGTGTGTGTGTGTGTGTCTCAGCTGTTATTAAATTTACAAACCAAACAGACAATTCTCAGCATTTGTTGTTTAACTGAGCACTTATCAGATATGGTGTGGTATGAAGGGTCACATGATTTATTTTTGCTCTATGCTACTTTATGTGTAATATGAATCAAGAGGAACAGCAGTTACTGTTAGGAAAATTCCACCGTCGCTGCATAAAGAGACAGGTTCAGTACTGTCAACACCGCAGGTACCAGCAGCTCATACCTGTCATACCTCCAGCGCTCTTAACAATCTGTGGGTTTACACCTGAACAAGAGCAGCTGCGTAACTTAACCCTTCTCATCTGAGCTTTTTTAATGACCGAGAATACACCCCACCTGAATGTACAAAGACCTTTAGGGCCAGAACTGAGTTTAATATTTACAGCATTAACAAAAAGAAGAAGAAGCACAGAACAGCTCTCCCTCAAGACTGCTGTGTCACTCTTTGTGTAATTAAAACATGCTGCTGTATGACGGCCCCTGAAGGCCCCGAGAGGTCAGTAGTCTTATGAAGGATGCACATCGAGTCACACTTTGTATTGGCTTACAAGTTTGAATAGATGTGCTAAAAGTGTTTGATAGTGATTTGGTAAAGTATGTCTACAGAACGTACACAGTTCCTTTGTGGCACAATCAGCATGACGAGACGATTTCCAAATGCGTGTAAATATAACTTGTTGAAAATAGTAGTGAACTTCCTGGTGCATTCCAAACCACAAAGAAACCCAAGTTGAATCTTGAAAAAAGGTCGTAAACACCAATGTGGTGATTAATTACCGAGCTGCAAAGCAACTGACAAAAAACAAGTGATTGTAAAACTTTATTGAGTAGAAAAAATGAAAACAAACAAGATAAGGAGCCTCACACATGAGTGAAACTCGTTATTTGGAAATGAGTCTTTTCAGCCTGTTGGAGGCTCCTCTCTAACTCGCACACTTTAACAGTGTGCTGGTTTCACAAAAACCCAATTTGACAAAAGTCAACAAAGAGTCTGGTGACCGAGGAAAAAGCACCTGGAGCACAAAGCAAGACTCTTGTTCTTTAACGAGTAGAAAAACCCACCCAGTGAGTCAGTACTGCTGTTGCTAATGCAGGAAACTCAGATCCATTAATGTTTCCTTGTTGTGGCTGGTTTATGATTAAACCAGTCTTGAGTTTGTGACATGTGACACTTCTCACCCGTCTCTCTGCTCCATGTGTGTGTATCTGGCTACTTTGTGCAGCCAAATTTGGTCCAAAATGTCATCTCATGCTCCACTAGAACCTGAAGACACAACGGTGAAGACAGAACCGTGTAGCTGCAACTACATTTTCAACAGCTTTCCTTTTTAATGTTATGCAATTTCCAAACTGTCGAAGTCATTTTTCTACTTTCACTCCGCCCTGAGAGAGGAAGGGAGTCTGCACCGGCACTTTTCATTTACACCATCTGCCCCCTGAGCCTCGGTCTCTTCAGCCCAGCTCCTCTTTTGTTTTGCCCAGCTTGCGGGGCATCTTCTTGCTGCTGCTGTCCTCCAGCTCTTTGCTCTTGTAGTAGTGAGGAGCCACTTCAAGCAGCCAGGCGCTGTCTATCTCAATAACCTGCATGCAAGAAGGGGGGGATTCATCAATATGTGGATCTATAGGAAGTTAAATATTGTACTTCTCACACTTCCTCATTAATGTGCCGTCTCATTCCCACAAGCAAGTTCTGGACTCAATGAAAGGCGTGACTGTTAGTTGTGTTTTAAACAATAACTTGTTCTGTGGTTCATGATTATCTTCTACATTAGCAGATAAGCTTCAGAGTACAGCTCCTACGTATCATCTCCAAACTCGGCCAATATATGAGGGAGATTTAGGTGAGTATTTAAAAGCAGACCGACCTGTCTCATGAACTCCTTGGTGGTGAAGACCAGCTCGTGGTAGATGAGCCAGCGGGGCTGCTCCTCGAACAGACAGCTGTTGGGGTGCACGTACACCGTCTGCTGGTGCTTCACCGTCTTGTAGCCGCCTTTGCTCAGTCGCGCCGTGTGATAGAAATATCCTGCAGTCACCGCCTGGGAGAGAGACAAGAGAGGGGTTAATAAAAAGATGATTCCTGATTCATACAGTTTGACTGTGAATGTTTCATTAATATGCGATAAAGCACAGGTCATGGGACGGGTTTTGAACGGCACAAAGGCTAATTTGACTTGTTGATATAGTCGCCATCCTGTATTTTTTACACTCAAAAAGTAAGCTTTGTGACGGCGCTCCTTTCAAATAAAACAATTATGTTTTAAATAGTTTATTTTGTATGAGAAGTAGGAAGATGTGACGATGTTTATGATGATACCATGTTGACGATTGTGCTATGATGATTGATCCCTTGCTTATTGCATAGTCATACTCTGCGTTGATACTTATTAGATGTTATTGCTGCTGTGTTTTTGTACACTGGAAACGGGAAAGCTGGACACCAGTGACTACTGTTGATGGACTTCTCGCCCGCTTGTATCCAGGTCACTTCCCATCACTCTAAGTGACCCTAAAGAACTTCAACTCAAAGCATTTGCTAACAGATCCCATCCAAACGTAACACACTTTTCCAACCTTGTTTTCACAGATGCACACAAACTGTTCACACCTACTGTGATCTAGGTCAGGCGGTGAAGGGTGTGTTCACAAACCTGATGCTTAAAGCGACAGCCTGAAACTGAAATTCAGCTGAGAGATAATATCTATCACACTCCAGTTCTGCAGGTGGGAGAAGCAAATCTATATTTGTCTGTCATTTAGCATTAAAATACTATCAACATTTTCAAATGACTCATTCACTTTCCTTATGTTTGCATAGTGGCTTAAAACAGGGAACGCACACAATGTTCCTGAAGCTAACAAACACAAAAACTAATAGGTGTTTAGAAAAGTGTCAAATATGAATCAACAAGACCGTCTAGATTCTAATAGTTGACACAGGCAAAGGTGACATGTGAGGGAAAAAAGGTGTAACCCAACTAACAAAACAAACGCCCTTTCTTATCTGCGAACAACACATGCAGACACGGTTGTAAGACGGCACACAGCCTCTGTTCGCTGTTTTAGGTGTTACATTTCCTTGAACATTTCTTATTTGCAGAACTATGTGTTTTTTCTAGAGCCCAGTATGTTGATGAAACTCTCTTGTGAAAAGTGTTCTTCAGCAAAAACTGACTATATCCGAGGGTGGTCTTTCACCTCCCTATGGAGACGGACAGGATTCAGATTTGAGGGAACAACAATTCCCAAAGGTGATCATGCTGACGGGCCGGTTACAGCTGAAGTAAGCAGCTTGGTCTTCTGTGTGTTATCAGTCCGGCCTCCACTGGGTCGAGTTTCAAACACTCATCTTAAGTTGTTAACCATGAAATGTTGAGCATGAGGTGGAGCCAACAGCTAATAGGAAGCAATTAGTTTGTGTCTTTTTTATATATTCTTTAAATGCATCATCTTCACCATGTTTTGAACTTTCTCGTTCCCTTTCTCCACCTGAATTACCGTGTGTATAGAGTAATAGAAAAAAAGGGGGAATATCTACTAAAAATAGACTGCTTTCCCGTTGCCAGTAGACAAGTATGCCTTTGTGTTTATTTATTTCTCGTGTGTCACATTCGACTTCACAAACGCTCTGGGGAGTTACTTATTCAGTCTCTTGAACCAGAGTTGATGATTGTTGGAACAGTGTTCTGTCGAGTTCGATGAAGTGTGTTTTACGACGATCAGCAAGGTAAAGTTACTGTTGGTGGCTTTGAGGAGATCCTATTAATGTTTTGTACGTTGATAAATTATAATATCTGTCCAAATCCAAATTTATATATATATTTATACATTTATATTCACTTCAACACGCGACACATAGCATCGCAACAAAAACAAACAAACAAACAAACAAACAAAAGAAGTCTCCAGCCGGGTGTCATGTTTCCATCACTGCCGATCGGAGCTGGAGCTGAGAATAACCTTGACCACTGCAGAGTCAGTGCCGTGTCATTTGTCCCGGGAATGAAAGCGGGTTGTGACCGTTCCCACTTAAGACAGGAGCCAGATGTTAGTGGGTTTTTAGTCCAGTGGTAAGGGGCTTCAGCATCACTGACCTTGCGAATGGGCATGCTGTCTCCATCGGAGCTCACCACCTCCACCTCAATACGATCCATCAGACCCTCCAGCTGGTCCCTGACGTCCCGGGCTCTTCTCATGGAGCGGAACTGGATGAAGTTCTCATAGCACCACTGTGTGGAGTAATCGCTCTCCAACCACTGAGGGAGAAAGACATCATGACCGCAGTTAGCGCAACGTCTCAGGGCTGAAACAGTGGTTCCCAACACGGGGGTCTGGACCACACAAGGGTTCGGAAGATGGAATTTGAGGACTTGCGAGATGTATAACAGGAGGAGCAAATGATACAGATGGTCTGTCCACCACCTTGGTCCAGACTGAAATATCTCAACAACCATGGGATGGATTGAGATAACATTTTGTACACACATTGATGTTCCCCAGAGGATGAATCCTACTGACTTTGGTATTCCTCTGACTTTTCCTCTAGCGCCACCAACAGGTTCACATTTGTAGTTCACAGTGAAATGTCCCGACAGCTATTGGATGGATTGTTAGGGAAGCCGAAAAGGTCGGGAACTGTAAACAGTTGCTGTACAGCACTGCAAAGAATAATACATAAGCCAACATGAAGCCAATTCAAAGTGTCCTTATTGTCACTATATGTCATTATAAAATCCTGTCCTCGAAGTAATGACTTTAAAAATAAGTTACAGATTATATTCTTTTTAAAAGGTTGTAGTTCATTACTGTTGAGCCGGTCTAAAAACAGACAGATGTTAGGAACACAGAGTTCCTAACATCATATTTGGATGCCACTTCATGCAATTCATAACAGAAATACAGAAATAAACATTAACACTAACACTAACTCTACATTAACTTCAGAAAGACGGGTTTTCTTGCAGGCGTGTATTGCATTACACTGAACAGCTGTACCCAATAGATTGGTAACTCGAGGTGTTTTAAACACATCTGCTGTGTTTATACCTGCGTGTAGACGTTCAGCAGCACCAGGTGGTCTCCCCCCGGCACCACAAAGTTCATCCTGGCGTTGTCGGCGTGCACCACCTTGTCTTTAGGCCGGTAGAAAATAGAGTTGTTCACCGACAGCATGGCGGCTATCGTCAACACTTCCTCCGAACACTTGTACCTGGAAGGAGGCAGAGACGGAAAATGTTTTAATAGAAACATATGAAAATGCAGAGAGCAATCATCCATCTTAATTATACAAGATTTTCTTCTTTTGGTTTGTCTGTCAACATCCATATTGTCCGTATAAAACCTCCTCCATAACCTGGCAATACAAAACTTATTGCACAAGTTGGAGCATAGGAATAACTTCATTCCTGGAGTAACGTCTATGAGCCCAAACTCCAGCTGCATAATCATGAACTGGAAGAGTTTTGTATATGTAATAAAACCAATGTCTCTGATTAAATACACCTTTAACTTCATACAGCTAACGCATCCTGTCAAATTAACATATAGTGAAGGATTAATCTCATCAGACTGGAGACTTACTGCTCGGAGGCCAGGATCATTTTACTCAGCATGGGGTCCACCGGGAGCTCAGCCATTCTGCGTCCCAGCTGACGCCCAACAAACAAGAACAAACAGTTAAAAGAAAAACCATGAAAGAATGAATTCATTCATTCATTAAATCAACAATAACCTGTGAAACAGTAGACAGCAGCGATGCAGTCAGCCACACTCTCGATAATCACTGATCAACAAGACGAGCGTGGAAATAAAAAGCTTTCATGTCATCTCATGAATCAGCACTTTTCATCAAGAGTCACGCAGGCCAGGAAACATCCTCACAGGCCTCAGGTATGTGCACTACGTCATGCAAGTATGCAGGCGAGCGGAGTCAAGATGGACGTCAATTATTTGTGTCAAAGCAAAAGGTTACGGATCTTGTTACTGTGATAAAAGTTAAGAATATAAAAGATGCTTCTTCTTTTTGCTTATGCCCCTGTTGAGTTGACCGCGGGAAGATGATGGATTGGGTGGAATAATGAATTGCATTGATGCTCGATGGGACAATAACTTTGGGAATGTGAACGTTTCTTCAGGGGTTAGAGTTACAGAAATACTTGTTTTTTTGTTGGGAATAGGAAAACAACTTGTAATAAACACTAGAAAATGGGACAAGTGTCAACTGATAGAGTAATAAAGTCACTGCACACATCATTTACAAACTCACATTTCTTTTCATTAAGTAACTTAAGTCTTTTAGCTCCGTTTTTGGTCTCCGCTGACTCCTGAGAGAAACATCTGGCTCTTTAGCTGCTAAATGTGGGTTCACCAGTTAGTCGCTAAGTTTGTCTGTCTGTCTGTTATGTGGGACTTTAGAGACGTTTCACTAAAAACAGCTTCCTGCTGCAGCCGAAAACAAAGTTATAAGAAGGAACCAAAACAGTAAAGTTGTGGGCTGCTCTATATTTTCATCACTCCAAGCGATATCGATTATAGCTGCTAGTAAGTGTGATAAATACAGGCCTTGAGATTGTACCTTGGTTAATTCTCCCAGGTGGTTGAGCGCTCCCAGGGCGTAGAGCTGCTCCAGCGCTAAGACCAGCGTCTCGTGAGGAGGTGGGTCCATGAAGTCAAAGTGAATGAGGTCATTGATTCCTGCAAGCAAAAAGTATTCGCTTATTGCACAGCCACATCCGTCAAATAACACCACAACATCATTGCATTGTGTCCCACCGAAGGGCTCGTCCTCCTCTTACCTAGACTCTTCAGCAACAGGACTACATTTCCCAAGTTGGTCCTCTGAATCTCGGGCACAGACGATTCCTCCATCTCATGTTTAAAGGCCCAGGCTGTGTAAAGCCTGAAACATTTCCCGGCAGCCACTCTGCCTGCACGGCCTGCTCTCTGGTTGGCCGAAGCCTGAGAGCGAAACAGAAACACAAAGCAGGAGGCGGCAAAAAGTTTAGAACCCAAAACAGAGACCAACAAAAACATGTGCGTTCACTTCCCGCTCGTTAAACTCTAATAAAAACAGAGTGTTTACCCGAGAGCAGGGTGTGACAATGAGGGACTCCATGCCGGTACGAGCGTTGTAACTCTTCTGCTTGCAGAAGCCGGGGTCAATGACGTAGATGATGCCATCTATGGTCAGCGAGGTTTCTGCTATATTGGTCGCCACCACCACCTGAGATCCATAGAGAAGAAACACACACAGATAAAGGGAGTGAGCGCCGCTCAAACAAAGTAGAAGGAAGATTCAATGTTAACAAAGATGTGATGGAAACAACAAAACAAGGCTTTAATCGTTTGAACAGTATTTAAAAAACTTAAGTCTCTATAACAAATCTGATTGTACTCCAGCAGCCAGAGATAGAAATAACATGGACATTTAATCCGTCTTATTACACAGCTGACACAGTAAACGGATAACAGAGTTATTGTCTTCGTTTCTCAAAGAAATAAACTTGTTGTCAGTTTACGGTGAAATTTGACTCCTACAGTGACCTACTACGTCCAGGAAACAATGACAGTTTCTTAAGTATTCTGCACAGGAACGAGTCATCGTCTCACCTTGCGGGCTCCAGGTGGAGTAGGGTTGAAGATCTTCGCCTGCATGTCCGATGGCAGGTTGGCGTAGATGGGAAGGACCAGCAGCTCTGCGATCTTAGAGCCGAGCCGCCTGCATCTCTCCTGGAGCAGCTCGCAACACGCTTCGATCTCCTCCTGCAAGAAGCACAAGAAGGTTAAAGAGTGGACCAACATCCTGTAGCAACATCCCTCAGTAAATACAGGCGAAGTGAACAAAGTAACTTAGGTCGCTTTCAGTGATTGTATAGGTGGTCTGCTTAATTTGGTCCAGAACAAGGAAAGAATTCTACATAGTTGCCTTTGTTCGTATCTAAAGTATTACATTACCAAAGTAGATTGAAGATAATTAACATAGCTGTTAAAAATTAGGCACTTTAAACCATCTTTTCACCTACTTGTATGTATACAAGTTATAGGTTTGCCTGTTGTCCTTGTTTTTATATTCATGTTCCTGAAAAGCCAGAGTCACATTTCTTGTATTCGCACAAAACTTGACCAATAGAGCGGATTCTGGTTCTGGTGCGGCTCATGTTCACTTTGGCTTTTTACAAACACACCAAGAGCGGAGAGGAGTACACAAGTGGGAACCACCTGTATTGTGCCTCCTTTTCAGGTCTTGATACGGTTGTTTAGTCGGCACAAGAGATTGTTTGGCACCTTTCACTTCAGCCTGAACAAAGTGAACTGAACAGGTGAAGTTGTTTTGAGCCGAACTAAACAGCACCATTAGACAACCACTGTGGTTACAACCACGTCTTTAGTGCTTATGTTGCAAACAAGGCTACGAAATTATGAGATAAATATATCTTAAAGTGATTCAGTCCAAAATCTCCCATTACATTCATGTCCAAAACTTTGAATCTCTTGACATAAACAATACCTGTCCAGTGAGGAAGACCAGACAGTCTCCGGTTGGCTGAGTGACGTGGATCTGTAGCACCGACACCACGCAAGCTTCCAGGTAGTCTGCCTCCGGAGCCTTAACAACACAACACACACATCCATATTTCTTTCGTTAGATGTTTTTGGAGCAGAGGTCGTCGAGACTCATTTGACCCTGAGAACCTTTACCACGTTTGGTCTTTCTTTCCGTCTGCTTTTGAATTTGACTGATAGCATTTCTTCTTTTTGTTTTTATATCGCAATAATATGATCATCATATCCCGAGAGCCCTGTTTGGGAGGATTGTCTTCTTTTGTAGCCGGGAAAAAAAGACTACAATTATTCATTCAGTGTTTTTATATCACCGTCCCCTTTTTGTAATATATATACTGCATTAAATATTTGAGTTATAAGCTAGTTCCTACTTTAGTGTAGAAGATATCGACGGGGAACCTCCTCCCAGGGATCCTGAAGACAGGCGCGTCGTCAAAGAAGCAGGAGAAGCGCTCTGTGTCCAGAGTGGCGCTGGCCACCAGCACCTTCAGGTCGGCCCTGAACCTGGCGATGTCCTTAATCAGACCGAACAGGATGTCTGTGTGGAGCGTTCGCTCATGGGCTTCATCGATGATGATCACACTGAAGGGAGGATTGAACACAACACACACGGTAATAAGTACAGGAACCATATTCACGTGTAATGTCCACCTGCAGAGAGGAACTGTGGGAAGTTTACGCTGTAGAGCGAAGAGGATGATGATGCAATTAACATCTGAACAGGTTTGCTATTCTGCCATCGGCATGAATAAGTTATAGACTTAAGGTCTACGCATTGTAATGATATTCTTTAAAGCAGAACAAGTGTGAGTTTAAATCATGATCTGAAGAATGTGACAAAGTGCCTGCGTGTGGGGAGGGGGGGTGTTAAGAGTGATGGCTCATTTAAGGGTTGAATACATTACATTGCTGGTGAAGTGCTTATTCTGTGATTGATTAGAGCAACAGTGGTTGACGTATCTCGAGACGGAGGTCTTTGTACTGGGGGGCAGGTTAAATAGCGAGGCACGGGAAAGTCGTGCGAGGATCTATCTTTTGAAAGCGCCGTGGCCCCGACAAAGAGAGGGCGGTGAGCCCGGTAGAGACGGTCGCCTAGCTCTCGTGAATGAAGGCCAGTGGTTAAAAGGTGGTTAGAGACGACCTGACCTGCTCCTCTCTCCTTCCCCGCAGTTCTCAAGAGAAAGAGGCTGCGCAGGGACCCACGGAGGTAACCGGACACCGGAGCAGAGGCTGCTTTTGTTTCAGATACTGATCTGTAACAGAGTCTCTGACCCATTTTGATTTGTGAGTGCCACAGGCGGTAGATTAGTGAATTTGCAGAGAGCAGCTTATTTAGCGTATTTCCATTGAACAAACTTGTTGTTTGTTGCTTTTCCAATTGTTTCAACGGGCAACAAATGACACGAGGAAATTGGGTTCATAAAATAAATACAGTACCCGATAATTCAAAGACCCAAACTGAAAGTTGTAATTGCAAAGTGTGATGAGGGATTTGATCAGGAACACAAATGTAGAAAACCTTTAAAAGAAAATATAAAGAACTTCTGTCTGCAAAGATAATGCTCAAATGACAACAAACAAAACAATCTTATACCTGTGGATTAACTGCATAGTAACTATTTTATAAAGAGTAACTCCCGGTGAGAAACACTCGTTGATTAACTACCTGTAGCTGGCGAGGTCGGGCTCGGTGAGAAACTCTCGGAGCAGCATGCCGTCTGTCATGTACTTGAGCACCGTTCTCTCCGATGTGCAGTCCTCAAAACGAATACTGTACCCCACCTGCATGAAGCAATAAAGTTAATGTAAAAAACACTGACACAAGAAACAGTCAACAATACTCTGCAATACATAAAGGAAACTAGAGAAGATGCTAAACAGTAGAAGTCAGCAGAACACAAAAACATGAATTGTAGAGTAACTTTAAATTGCCTTGAGCCACATCTAGAATTAATACAAGTGTGAGAAAGAGAAATGGGAGCAGCTCACCTCATTCCCAAGCTTAACGCTCATTTCCTGTGCCACTCTGGCTGACACTGACATGGCTGCCACTCTGCGAGGCTGCGTACATCCGATCTTCATGCCTCCTTGTGTGTAGCCCTGAGAGAGGAACAACACATTGAAGAGTAGATTCATTACTGAATTGGATTAGTTTTTAACCTTTACTTTTCCTCATTACTATGCAGTCATGCCAACTTGTAGCTAATTATGTTGCCTTTTAGTGGACTTATGTTATGCATCCTGGTCTTGGTTCTATAACTAACATGTTTAATAAGTGAGTACATGATGCTATCGTCATTATATTCTGCACTTACACTTTCCAGGAGGTACTGCGGGATCTGGGTGGTCTTCCCGGAGCCCGTTTCCCCCTCAATGATCAGGATCTGGTGCTCTTGGATGGCAGCCAACAGGTCGTCTCTGTAGGGGAAGATGGGCAGGCTGCGTCGGACCTCCTGCATGGACTGTTTCTTCAGCTCCGCCTGGGAGAGAGCCAGGGCCTCCTGATCCTGAACACAACAGAGTCAGAAGAAAAGGCCCATTTCAGTTAACTGCCATTATCTTTATCAAATTGATATAGGGTTAGAAAAGCGCTATACAAGTCTAATTTATTATTATTATTATTATTATTATTATTATTAATAAACATTTTCAAAACTGGTTTGAAATCCTGGTTTTAATCCGCGCATTCTTCTTCCTTGTGAAACACTGGTGCCTACATTACCCACAATGCAACCCAACAACCGACCGCTTGGTCTGCGACTCAGGCGTGTTATGCTAATAGCAGATAATGTAGCCTCCAGCCTCAAGTAGAGATGAGGAGCGGTGACGTCACTTGAGAAATCTGCATTTCTACTGCAGATCTAAAACTGTTGCAGGAAGTACAAATGGACTAGACCAGGGGTGTCAAACATGTGGCCCACGGGCCAAAACCGGCCCGCCAGAGGGTCCAATCCGGCCCGCAGGAGGACTGGGCAAAGTGTAAAAATGTGTTGTTTTGATCATAAAGTAAAATACTGTTCCAGATACCTGTGACAAAATGTTTTATGCCTTTGTAGATACACTGTGATCTGTAAGTTGTAACGCACATGTGTAAATAATAAACTGAGGCTTAATATTGTTGAAATGCACCTTTTTTCTTAAGAAATTTCAGGTTCATAATGTTTTGTAAAAAGATTTTCAGAATGTACTTTTTACACTAAAACGAAGGGAAACATTTGGAGTTGTTGTTATTTACAGGTTATTATGCTCTGATGTTACTGGTCCGGCCCACTTGAGAGCAAATTGGCCTTTATGTGGCCCCTGAACTAAAATGAGTTTGACACCGCTGGACTAGACGAACACTAGTACAAGTGTTTTCATCATTGGGAAAGTGAAATAAAAAAATTGAGACCCAAATAATAACGAAGAAGTACCAAATGAAGCCCACCTGTTCCGTCTGAGTTCCCTTCATAGTCATGGCAGTGCTGACAAAGTCGATCATCTCGTCCTCCTCCAGGATCAGCTGGTACTTCTCCTGCTCATGCCTCATGCCTTGCTCTCGCTCCCTCTTGGCCCCGAAGCTGAGGGAGGCCGTCTTCAGCCTCTCCTCCTCCCAGCGGCCTTGCTCTCCTCCCAGCTCCATGGGATTTTCATCCAGCTCCAAGTCCCTCTGCGGCACCTCCTGGTCAGTGGAGAGAGGGAAAGAGTTGAACAATTGAACCTAGTATGCACACAGTAGGTGACTGTTTCTGCACATTGCGTCAGTATGTCACATCCCTCGTTCTTACCTTGTTTCTCTTCTCCTCCGGCATATAGTATCTGTTCTTCCTCTCCTCCTGTTCCTTGGCACCGGCCTTTTTGTAATCTTTAGCCAGGTCTCGAAGGTTGCGTTTGTATTCCAACTCCTTTTTCTCCTTACTAGTCAGCTCATCAGTATGGAAAAGGTACTCATCGTCATTGATCTCTGCCTCCAAGTCCTCCAGCTTCTCTGCCTCTCTCTTCTTTAGATAATCCCAGCGAGAGCGCTTCCTCAACTCCGGCAACTAGAGAGGGACAGAGAATGGATCAGATACTTTAGTACACAGTTTTACTGTCTTTATTCCACAAAACAAAAACAAACAAATTGTAAGTATACATGTGATAGTGACAAAATATTCTGTTTATAAATATAACATTTTTCAGCACAAATAGAAACATGTCAGTCTACCATGTTCTTCTGACCGTCTTCAGCCATCTTCAGCCTCTTCTGGGCTTCCTCATAAGCCTGGAGAAAAACAAACAGAAGGCGAAGATGCTTATCTGCATGACATAGAGGGTCATGTCTAAACAAATGCATGAGCTGTGTTGTAATTTCCTTGTCTCCCACCTTTTTGTCAGTCCTCTCTGTTATGTTGCGGGTCTTGTCTTTGTCTTTCAGCTTCACTCGCTCGGCAAATGCATCTCTCTCTTCAATGTCCTGCTGTCGCTCTCTCTCTTCCTTCTCCCACTCTTCCTCTTCTTCTTCTTTCATGAGAGACTTCTGTTCCCCTTGGCCTGAATTGTCCCTGACATTGGAAACAAAATGCATCAAACCACTGCTGCTTCTGTACAATAATTTAGAATAGATTCAATCCTTTTATTAGGTGTCAACACTTTAATTATGACCACCCACCCACCCTGCATAACTGGTACAAAGAGCTGGATGAAACCACAACTGTAAACAGCATTTACAAATATGGGTAACTCTAAATAAATACCCTTATTCAGCCGTAACTGTTATCAGTAAATGCTGTGGTCTTTCCTGCTCTACTATTAGAACTATACACCAACACATGTTATTGAAACAATATGAAACGAATAGTACAAACATAATCAAATCAGCACAGAATATCTGGATTACCGTTTAGATGCTTCGTCCTCACTTGACGACTCGCTCGCTTTCTTCTGTCTGATATGCTTCCTCCTGTTTTCTCTGTCTTTGTCCTTGTCCTTGCTTTTCTTTTTCCCTTTCTGTTTCTCAATTACAGCTTCTCCATCGCTGTCGCTATCCTCCAGTAACGTGTATGTCTGATTCCTCTTGTCCATTTCAATGGCTTCCCGTTCCATCGCCCGGGCCGGTTTCTCAACAACCACCTTGCGAGGAATCTATAACACGCAGCGATAAAAGATTGTTAGACGTTTGACCCTTACTAAAAATGCAAGCAACTACTGCACTATTTGATGCATTTAAATTGTATGTGGATATGTTATGACAAGGAGTCCAAACTCTATTTAATTCAACTTTATTTATAAAGCACCTTTCATACAATCATGCAGCCTAAAGTGCTTCATAAAGCAAGATTAAAACAGCACAGACTAAAAAGAATAAATAGATATAATATATATATATATATATATATATATAATAATATATACAATTTTGCAAGACTAAAAACAAACAAGGAATAACAATACAATATACCTTGTCAAACAGCTCTTGCGCAAAGGCAACCACACTCGGTTCAATGTCAATCGTGCCCGTCTGCTCGAGACGAGCCACAAAGTCTTCAGAACTCGATGCTTTCCGTGCAGTGCCGATCATGAATTGAGACACATGTCTGTCACTCAACCCGAGAATGTCATGAAGACGGTCATTCACCCACTGCTCTAGATTGGCCATGATGCCTGTTGAGGGAGCACAACACAAAAACATCCTCAATGGGGGTGTATATGTAAGACATGTGGTTGAAGAAAATGCTGGCTACAACCGAACATCCTTTGTACAAGTCTGTAAAATTAACAACCCAGTAAGGGTCACATGGCTGTTAAGTTTTCTAACAATATAACATTTACAAAGCTCATTGTATTAAATCAAATAGTATAGTTATTATTACTTGGCCAATACAGCTGAATCTGATTCATCAATGCAGTTACCAGGAAAGTAAAGTGACACAGTACTATGCAAACTGGGTAAAAATTATACTAGCTCACGTTATATACTAGCTACTAACTATATTCTTTGACAGTTCACTTTTCAGACCTTCAATTTCAATGGTACACTAATGAGCTATTCTGCTTATTTGTTGGCAGCCTGAGTGTTTAGATTGAAAACGTGTGTAATGAAAAGCACTAACTTAGAACACTTTCTTTGAGGCCAAAGTCCTCATTAACTTCACTTACCGCTTTTCAAAATGCTCAAACAACGTTGTTGTTATGGTAGAAGTAGCAGGCTGTGAGTTAGCTAGCTCAGCTAACTCCAGCTACAAGTGACGCGTTAGCTTGAGTCACACCTCACAAGCTCCCCGTTAAAGGAAACATCCCTTCTTAGCCGTGTATAAATATTTATTTATGGCTTGATTGTTCCAAACAAAACACCACATACATGAAATTATTAATAGATGTTTTGTAAATTTAGCTCTACACACGCTGAAACCGGAAGCGGAAACACGTCATGTTAAAATGACAGAAGAAGAGCTGCGTCCGGGGCTGCAGCGCTTACTGCCCCCATGCGGCCATCTCAAAAACAACAAGAGCATAGTATTTTATTATTTCAAAATCAGAATAATATTTATTGCCATGTAGATATAATTCGCCTTTGTGTTTGGTGCATACAATACATATTAATAGAAATAAAAATACTACTAAAGTCAAGAACATACATTTCGAATAGAAATATAGAAAAAAGACATTATAAAAAATACTATTACACATATTTTCAATATAGCTTTAATAAGTTTGTGTGCGGAAAAGAGTTTTAAAAGAAGAATACATCCATTTGAACATTTCCTCACACCATATAAGTAAACAAGCAGTGGTGGAAGAAGTTCTCAAATCTTTATCGTATATACTTTGGTAAAAGTATACTGTAGAAATCCTGCTGCATTCGAAACTTCATCAGGCCCACGTGAGTAAAAGTACAAAAATATTAGCATCGAAATATACTTTAAGTATAGGTAAAATGACTCTATATGCAGAATGGACCATTTCAGAACAATATATTATTGGATTGTAATTACTGATTCATTAATGTCTACATCACTTAAATGTTGCAACGGGTGAAGGTGAGACCTATTTTAATGACTTTATTTTCTGCTGCAGGTTGTGAATTCCCCCCATGTATCAATAAAGTGTCATTTTATCCTAAACTATAATATATCATCATCATGTGTGTGCTGATTACATTTTGTATCAATAATCCGAAACTGCAAAGTAAGAAGTAACTAATAACAAAAGTTATCAACTACATTTAGTCGAGTAAAAAGTACAATATTTCCTTCGACACTGTAGTGTTTATTCAATGAAGCATAAAATGGTTAATACTCAAGTAAAGTACAAGGACCTCAAAATTGCATTTAAGTACAGGGCGGAGTTTGGCCAACTGGGTCCTAATTCAAGAATAATAATAATAATAATAATAATAATAATAATAATAATAATAATAATAATAATAATAATAATAATAATAATAATAATAATAATAATAATAATATTTTTACTCATCATCATTAATTTATTATTATTATCAGATGTAGCCTATATTAGAAGTAGCATTATCATACAATTTTAAATGATACTAATGTTACCAACGCTATAATAAGGATGTATGTCGGTGTCATAGCTGGCAGAGTCATCAGGAGCCTACCGAGAATCTCAAAACAGATGTGATCTGAAACACCACCTCACACTATGACATGATGAGTGATGAATAAGTGCGCTCGTGCTATCTATAAATCTACAAACAAAAGGTGAAAGAGATAGATCATTACTAATCAGGACTTTTAAAGTCATCATCACCTCGGGGCAAAAGTCTCCCTGCAATCCTGTCTCTCGACCCCTCTGTTCTCCTGAGACCCGGCAGAGAGATGAAGACTCCGCAGATTATCGGAGAATCACCGCTGCTGCTGCTGCTGCTGCTGACAGCAGTTTGCATTAACGGGTACAAGCCTGTCATCATCGTGCACGGACTTCTTGATGGTCCAAAACAGTTCAAAACGCTGTCTCTTTTCATAACCAAGGTAGGATATCTCAAAATCTATATCTCAAAACGCGTTAATATGTGAAAAGTGTTACATTTCGGGAGTGGAAGAAGATCCTAGAGTTTTCAAACTCAAGTAAAGTACAAGTACCTCACCATTGTGATGAAGTACTTGAGTTGCTTACTGATTAAAATATAATTTGGAAAAGAACAATGTAAATTTGGTCCATCTGTTTATGCATGTTATTTAAAGGAACTCTTTATTAACCTGATTGTCATATTTATATCATATTCTTTTCATATCACACTCAGCAGTGAGGCTTAATATTGACCACTCGAACCGTGTGAGCGGTCAAACCTCCCACCAAAGTATTCATTAACTATTTTGGATTTAGGTGACATTGCATATTATTCTGAAGGTAGTCAGATTTAAAGGTGAAGTGAAAATCAGCGATCAGTTTCGGTAAGTGTATCTGTTCCTTGTTATTTTCTCTTCTTCAAGATCGGTTCTATTTTCCTAGAAACTACTGGTATGAGCCCACATCTGATAGAGTTAGCTGATAACATTATCAGTAATCAGGCTGGTAGTTTGCAGTCAGTTAATTTAATCAGTGATTTGTGTTTTTGTTATTTCCTTTATTTTATTTTATTTTATTCCCAGGTGCATCCTGGCACCGAGGTGACGATAATTGACTTGTATGACGACCTGTGCAGCCTGAAGCCTTTGTGGCATCAGGTCCAAGGCTTCAGGAAAGCCTTCGACGCCATCGTGCAAAAGGCTCCTGATGGGGTCCATCTTCTCTGCTTCTCACAAGGTCACACAGACTCACACTGTATGCACACACCACTGCCATTCTTTAGCCTTGTAATAAAAACTCTTTAAGCATTTATCTTTGGCCATTTTGTGATGCAACGGCAGAGTGAACCTACAAATTAAAAGTGAATGCAAATGAAGAGTGAAGCCTCAGCGTCAGAGGTCAAATAACCTACCATTGAGTGACTCATAGACAATAAGTAGGGCCTTGACATCAATTTATATTTACCTGGAAGCCACTGCAGGGATCTTAGAATTGGAGATTTGTGTTCTCTCTTCTTGGTGTTTGTCTGTATTCTAGCGGCAGCATTTTAAATGAGTAGCAGCTGTCCAATGGTTTTGTTGGGTAGGCCAGTATGGAGCGCATTATTAGAAAATATAAGCGTGAATGTTTTTAAATTGAGCTATGTTTTTAGGATGTCAGAATGATGATTTTGTTACAGCTTTAATGTGGCTACTGAGATGTAAAGCCTTTTATGACTCCAGATGGAGCTGTGCAAAGTCTGATTGATTGCCACAAGTGATATCACTTGAGTCAGCCGGTCAGTTGGGGCTGAAGAGGGTCTGCAAGTTTGAGGGAAAGAAAACTGGGCGTGTGGAGTTAGATCTCTGCAGCCCGCTCCTTTTAATCTGTAGTCTCTATACCAATGTCACCCTAAAATATGCAATGTGTTTCAAACTGTAATTTATTTGAAGTATAAATGCATGAGACAAATGTAAATCAGCAGGTAAAGTTGACCGTCCACTAATTGCAGGATTGGGGTTCGATCCAAAGTGTCCTTGAGCGTGACACTGACGCCCAATTGCTCTCAATAGTTAGGTCAGGGCCCACCCTCATTTATATAAATAAGGTGTACAAAATAATAGAAACACCACTCACAAGGGTGTACTGGGTGTTTGTGTCTGTTGAAGGGTGCGTCCGCGTTTCCTCATTTACAGGTGCAGATAAAGGCACACGCGCGCGCACACACACACACACACACACACACACACACACACACACACACATACACACACACACACACACACACACACACACACACACACACACACACACACACACACACACACACACACACACACACACACTAAACTTGAGGAACAATGTCTATATACCAACTTTCACTTCCATATTTTTAGCGTCATGTGATATGTGCCCTTTTTGTTTTTACCTGAGTGGCTCCCAAAACTGAGGTTGGACATACAGCTGTGTACTCATGTATCTTTATGTAACTTTATGTCATTCAAATACCATCTCCTCCAAGGGGCTTTTTCACAGCAGACAGCTTCTTTCAACTTTTGACATTCAGGAGATTATCACCCAACAGTGATGATCTTTTTACCAGCCATGCTAGCGGTATGCCTCTATAGGTGGCAAGGTAGGTCAGTTCAGTCAGTCCACCACCATTAAAATATCTCAACAACTATTAGATCGATGTTATTCAATTTAATAGACAGATATCTCAAACATATTGGCACAAAATCTATTCAGATGACGACCAACTGAAGTGATCAAATGACTTTTCCTCAAATGTTTTCGGTAAAATGTCTCAACAACTGTTGCAAACTATTGGATTGCATTAAAATGTGGTATGTACAGGATGCATCTCTGCAGAGAGATTACATACGTATACGGATCACTGCATCAGATCTTATACTATGTACAGGTAGGTCAGAATTTGCTTGATGTTGTGTCTTCTCCTTTTCTCTCTCAGGTGGTCTAATTTGTCGAGCACTTCTCTCCATGGCTCCAGACCACAAAGTGCACACCTTCCTTTCTCTGTCATCGCCACAGGCCGGGCAGTATGGAGGTCAGAGAGCTTTATTTCACGTTTTAATCCTGTCTGTATAACCTTTGTCCTTCATGATGATTCATGACATTTTAGTCAGAAACTAATACATAGAAATGCCTTAGGACAGACCTTTTAAAAAAAATGTTTTATTTCATGTAGTCGGAAGTTACGTTGAACAACAACATCCGGCTATCTTGTATCAATTGTTGAGTGACTGAACAAATGAACTAAGCAGGGGGGAGGGTGTCCCTTTTTCTAAGTCTTGTCTGAGGGAAGGCCCAGTCAGACCTTGAAAACACCTGTCCTTGTTTACTCCACAGACACAGAGTACTTGAGGTGGGTATTTCCTGACTGCATAAAGAAGGAAGTGTTTCGTATTTGCTACAACAGAGTGGGACAGAAAGTGTCTATCTGCGACTACTGGAACGGTGAGAATGATGATTTGCAAAGCAGAACAATTGTACCTTAAACTGAGGAGAACGTGAATGGTATCGCATTCCCTCCTCAAAAGATACTTCAACAACACATATATATTTATCTTTTCTCCACAGACCCTCACCAAAGGTCCCGCTACCTGCGGAGCAACAGCTTTCTGTCGATACTTAACGGTGACAGACCTCACGTTCACATGACAGGTACTGTGTTGTCATCATGAGTTGTATACTTGTGGATGTACAGTACAAATGTAGAGTCATGCATTTCACCATTTTACTTCCTCAGCATGGAGGGAAAACTTCCTGCGCATCAAGAAGCTTGTGCTGATTGGAGGACCAGATGATGGCGTCATCACACCGTGGCAGTCCAGGTTTCAGCAGCGTTTTACATTTCATATTTTCACTGTTGATTCTCCTTCATTTAATGAGTCTGTGATAAATACTCCTAATTAATTAGTGGTGGATATAACAGCCTTCTTATCATATGTTCCTCATATTTATTTTCTCTTACAACAATAATATCACGAGTAGTGCTACTAAGTGGAAAATATTTAAATAATATCGCCTTATTTCTGGCTTTCTCCCTTCTACACAACTTCTCTTTAGGTATATTATTTGTTCTGAATTGACTTGCCTTGTTCAATAACAAACATGGAAAAAACTATATAATATTCCTAAATGTAGTGTTCATAGGATAAGCGTTTTGAGAAAACAAGAAGGTGGTCGGGAGCATTTCTTTTAGGATTATACTGACTTTTAATAACATACATTAAATGACTTAATTGACTTAAATATTTAGGATTAAGATAGAAAGAAAGAAAGAAAGGTTTGTGGTCGCAGTAGACTCTACTTCAGAGAACACTTTCCCTGAACTGATTGTTTCCTCTTTTCTACACAGCCACTTTGGATTCTATGACAGCAACGAAACCATTGTAGAAATGAGGAAACAGGAGGTAAGTTGCAAATGAATGCATGTATACTCCATTGTATTACTTCTATATCGACTGGAAGACAATCTGCATCTCTCTCCTCTGATTTTGTAATAACCCGTCCCGCTCTTCTTCTTCTCTCCCTTTGAAAGTTTTACATGAACGATACGTTTGGGCTGAAGATGCTGGACGCTCGTGGCGACTTGTTGATGTGCGTTCACTCTGGAGTGAAGCACGTTCAATGGCACTCAAACTACACAGTGTTCAGGAGCTGCATAGAGAAGTGGCTCAACTGAAAACAAACTCCCCTTCAGTGTGAGAGTGTTACTGCAAGGTATTATTAAACTGAAATATAGTATATGATCTAAACTATATTTCATTTGTATGATTTTTATGCAAGACAGTAACCATATAAACCAAAATCTTATTTTGTATTATATAGGAATTATTTTTTCTGCTATTTTCCTTTATGAAGGTGGGGACTGACAAGGTTTAAACATCTTAATATTGTTTCCATAATGGATTATTTCCTTATGAAAGATTCAAATGAGTTCAAATAACCAATGTTTAAATATTGGGAGTGCAGTTATATTTCCCTCCATTAACATATTAATTTCCCCCAATAAATATGCCAAATTGTGAAGCCTTTTGCTTCTAGGAAAGATTCATTAAATGGAAAATTCCAGCGTACATTTGTCTAATGAGAAATTATTACTTAAAGGTTTCAATGCTCCATTTTGTGTTGAGACTTTATATTAGAAACAGTTTTTAAATGTTGTAATCTGCTTGTTTTTATTTTCTTCTGAACAACTACACAGTCCTGCATTCTGAGTGCTTTGAAATTTCCTTTATAGAAACATCTCAAATGGTCCTTAAAACTTCAGGTAATAGTCTGAAGCTACACAATGAGCCACCGTTCACTGCCCCCTGGTGGACGGTTATGGTACTGTGGAGTCTTGTAAAGGGTGAATTCACAAAGCATCTCTCATGTAACTTGGTGTTAATCGATCCTTTAAGAATATCTGAAATGTTGTACTTTATATCTGTATTAAAGTATTTTGCAGGAACACCAATCTCTAAATGATTATTGCTACGTTTGTTTGTTTTCTTTTTTTGTAACTTTTTGTACATTTTGGTCACACCATATAACTTAAAGTCTGATTTTCAGTAAAGTTGTTCCTAAAGGCATCATCAGAAGTTTTTGATTGCTTTATGTGGCGCTAACATTAGAGACATGACATTTTTAACTGTTGATGATATTGTCAGAGGTGCTGATTTAACTTATTTTTGACACCAAGGTTTGTGTTGTTATTGTCGTATTGGACTACAGTCTATTGTAGAGATGCTCCATTTAAGTACAATAACACAAAATTAGAAGCACCTTTTAAATAAAATGATTCCAACAGTACCACAAAATGTTCAATAAAAATGAGCATAGCTATGTTTATTTTGTAATAATTCTTTGTCCCTGTAATATATATCTTTGAACAATTTCAGATTGTTCTATAGTTAGCCTGTTTATTGAAAGGTAAAGATGTTTATGCAGTGTGTAGGCTATATAAGGCTCACTTAGCCTCTGACTGTAGAGTATGGGCTACATGTTGACTCGTTTGTCCTTTACACATGATTAGATTAGCGCAGCGTAGGGTGCTAATAAATCAATTGAACTAATTGATTTCCATAATGAACTGAGTCATAGGAGTTGAGTAATGGATTGTGAGATAATAGAAACAAAGGGAATTTATCTAATCAGAAATTCCATTTTAAAAGTTGTAAACTGGAACATTAAAATGATGCGTACACATAAATGCATCTAGGTTATAATTTGAATTCAGTAATATAATAATAAACATTATTCTTAAATGATATGCAATGAGTACTTTTGGAAGTATATCTTGATGGTAACATTTTTGTACTTTCACTTAAGTAAGATTTATAATTCATAATTATAAAATAACAAGTGATAATTCTGAAGAAAGAAACCCCCTGGATGTGATGTGTGTGATGTGTCCACAGTGATACACATACTGTGTAATCAATAAAAAATAAATATTGTACTGTGCAGTGAGGAGGGACAACATGATCCCGGCCTCCCCTACTGTGTCAGTGTTGGCGGACCTCCTCCCTGCGCTCGCGCTGCTCCAAACAGGTATGAGCCATGACGGCAGCAAGGTGACACCCACCTCTCTTCCGCTGCTGCTCCGGTGTGGTGCAACGCGGCTCCAGCTCAGCTCCCGGTGGAGATTTGTATGTAAGAAACTTAACTTTACACTTAATTATGTGTGACTTGGCGTCGTTTATCTTTATGACACGACAATGAAGATTTCTTCCTCGCGTGTCAGACTTTTCAAACATTTTATCAGCGCGTGAAGCCCGGTGCGAGGGCTCAAACGCAACGTAAGACTTCCACAAATACGTTTATGTGCAAGCTAATTGTGTGTTTGTGAAGTGAAGTTTGAACTAAACCGCGGTGAATGCTTATTATATTCATGAAACACTCACTGCTCCGCTTTCACACGCTGACGTGACTTTCACATTGCACTTCAGTCGCTTAAAATAGAAAGAGTTACATGATAGTTGAACTGTTTCCCACTGGATGATGAAGCGTTTCCCTTTGGAAACATGTCGCATGCTGTTTGTGGTTCCTGGAAAAAAAGAAAAGGGAAAAAATGTCCTTAATTGTCTTGAAACAGTCAAAGGTCGTGGATACAGGCAATGTATCACGTTTATGTGTTTAGTTCACGGTTTCCGTTTGCACAAACATATTATCAAGTTATATTCATGCCACAAATTAGTGTTTGTGTTGTCTGAAATGGTTTAAAATCAGACGGTATATATTTGTGGGTTAAAATGTTTGAAGGATATCCCATATTTAACTTGTGAGAAGGGGAAAAGGTTCACGGAGAGACTGAATGTTGAAGAGAGTTTCATTCATCGACTGACTGAATTGACTGTCAGCGTGGCTGAAGGTCGACGTGTCCCGCCCTGTGGGAAGCTACAGTAAACACCCAGCAGCTGTGAGCTGCACTACACCAGCCAACACATCCATTCAGGGAAGAGATGCAACTAAATCACAAGTCAAAGCGCCAGGGAGACACTTGATGTCAAACTGGGTAGATTAGATGGCTCAATCAATCTTCTTTTTTTTTTTTTACCGGTTTTAATGTGAAGAGAGTTGAAAAATGTAAGTGTTTAACACTAATCACTGCCAGCTGTTGACTTAATTTAAGAAAATACTTTCCCTAACTTCTCTCCTATAATGAATGTTACAATGGAGTGGTTCTCAACCCAACAAAAGGCTCACAAGATCGATCTGCAGGCTCACTTTTCTAGTAATAATTCCCTTCTGCAAACTGCAACCGACAATTATTATTATAATCTACCAATAATGTTTTATCGGTTAATCGGTGAATAGAATGAGGAAATAGTTCCCATGCCAAACCCAGTGTGACTTCTTAAAATATCTGTTTCTGTTCCACCAAACATTATTTTTTTTAGTAATTTAGCATTTCTATTTTAAATGAAGTCACTCAGGTTGTTTAATTTGAATAATTCTAGAGGCCTAAGGAAGTAGAAAATATACAATATTTCACATAATTATCTTATTATATAGAAACACTGTATAGTTTAAAGCCCATAGTGTCTCTGTGAGGTGCTCACAGGATCACTCTCAGGTTCACTTCTTTAAACAGCATTCCTGTTTATTCTGCTTTAATTCACAGATAAATTCCAACATCCATCGGACATCCCTCTCTCCGCGATGTCCTCCAGAGGTAAACATGACTTGTGCCGAATGTGTGGCGGAGCTCTCAAGGGAAACCAAAGGCGGTGGCTGTTTGGGGGCCTAAACAAGAAGACTGGTCCGCCTCGGACCCCGACAAGTTCTCTGAGGGGAGGAAGTCTGTCCCGGTCCTCACAGAGCAGCCCCTGGGGTGAGTCTGGAGCATAAGGAAGTAAAGAAAAGTCTTTCAGGGTTTCCTGCGAATCCTTAATCTTAATTATTATTATTTTAAAATGCATTGAATTCACTCATCTAAAAATAAGGCTTTAATTGATATTAAAATGTCTTGAATCAATCTTTCAGAAGTAGTAAAAATGCTTCTGAATATGAAGTTAACTTGCTTTTACTCTTCACAGGCAGCACGTCATCTCTGTGTTCCTCAGCGTCTCTCTCCAAGTCGCAGTTATGCCTGAGCTCCCCGTCCAAAGGGATGGATCTGCTCTCGGTGTTGACTCACATACTGGGGCATTCTGTCCCACGAGGCAGCGGGCAGGGGGAGTTTGTGTGCGGGAAATGCATGTGCGTCCTCGAGCGGGTATTTAAGTTCGACTCGGTGATAGCCAGGGTGAGGGTCCTTTCCTCCGAGAGGCTTCAGAAGCTGATGCAGGAGAGGGACAAGATCAGACAGGGGGTGCGCCAAAGCTATTACCAGAGACACCCGCGGGACTTCCAGAGCAGGGGCAGCACCAGCGAGGAGGATGGAGATGCGGAGAAGGAGGGCTACAGGGAGATGCTCAAAGAGAATATGGCACTCTCAGAGTACGAGTGCTGGTCCGAGAAGTGGGACACGTGCCCGTATTTTACAAGAACGGGTAAAAGATGCAGAAAGGGCAAAGGATGTGAAGGCTGTGATTCTTTACGGGTGTCCTGACTCAGATTATGAGTCTGTTTGTGGGAATTCCTCGCCGTTTGCCTTTCCAACCCTTCTCCCCGTTGCCGTTGTCGCGGGACAAATCTCAGAGCATGCCCCTCCACTGGCAGAGGATGCCATCCTTCAGCTCCAGCCAGTCTTCACTGGCCGTGTCCACTCTCTCCTTACAAACGTCTTCCCGCACTGCGTCCATCCAGTCTCTGGACTCTCTTGATGGCAACGACCCGTTTGACTCGCTGGGTGTTCAGTCGGCCAACCTTGTGCTGAAGGAGCTGAGAAGTATTGAAGGGAAGCCGGTTTGTTCACCATCTGGCAGTAAGATCCCAGTTCTGGGCAGGAAGTACTCGGGAGAAGTTGGGGAGACGGCGTCACCCTCCGTGAACAGGGTACTGCACTTTGGGAATGTAGAGAACGGAGGGCAGGAAGTGGATGAAGAGGACGGGGATGTCCTATCAGAGCTGAGGGAAGAGTTCATGCCTCTTCATCGAGAAGTGAGTGTTTTCATTCCTGACTCAAAATGTACTGTATTGTGCTGTACTGTACTGTGCTGTGCTGTGCTGTGCTGTGCTGTGCTGTGTCACAAATGAAGGAAATTGAGTACATTTTTTTAAATTAAGTACATTTTTAAGCCCCAAATCTAGAACATATTTTTTCAGTCTACTAATCTAAGATGCAGTGCTGGATCGTCGATAATATAATTATGCACCGGTTACAATTTTTTAAGATTGCCCCATTTGTTAGGACAGAGGGGGGCAAAGGTTGCCTCCCGAAATATATATTTTTTAAATGTCCTACACTGACTGTATGCATAGTGAAGAACTCTAACCAGATGCTGTGTGTGCAGTAAATATTTACACAGTGTGCTGCAGTAGAGTAATCCGGGAGCAACTGAGGTCAATCCAACAAGATTAGAAACTACACATTTCACTTGTGTTTTTATGAAGTTATATCTCAACCTTACGTTTACTATGAAATAATTTGTCATTTCAGAGCACTACTGGCAAGGTTCACTACGCTGTCAGACACCTGCGAGGCCAGCTGGACCAAGCTTTGTCCCACATCAGGACCCTGGAGGCCGAGCTGAAACATGGGAGGAGCAAACAAACAGAGTCCAATGGATCAGAAGACTGGGCCCCTGTAAGTATTCAGTTTGTTCACTCACACACTCGCATAGCTTAGCATAAAGACCGCAAACAGCTCGCCTGGCTCCGTCCAAAAGTAACAAAACACGCCTACAGCACCTCTTATGCTCACTTACTTACGCTTACTAGGACACACTTTTTCAAGTCTGTCTGACAAAGTTAGTGTCCGGTGCCCAGATTGAAACAGGGTGTGCATGCTGTAAACCTCCTGGTCATAGTGGCCATCACACCGCTAATTGTAATTTGTACACTTTGTTTTGTTTATGGATTACCAAAAGAGATGCATCATGTTCATACTGAATGATAAAAAAGAAATGTTGGACAGGTTAAATATAAGTGGAGATGTCAGAAGTTGTGATGTAACAAACAGTTATTTTTACCTGCTGTCATAAGCGATAATTGCCTCCTTAACCTTTTTTTCTTTTACACAAGAAAAACAAGTTTATATCACAGCATCTCCTCAGTCACATGTCTAAACAGCTCCATAAACCACGATGGGAATGTTGACTGAGCACAAATATAATGTTATGAAAAGAATGGAGGGTGTACTGGGTGTTTGTGTCTGTTGAAGGGTGCGTCCGCGTTTCCTCATTTACAGGTGCAGATAAAGACACACACACACACACACACACACACACACACACACACACACACACACACACACGCACACAGACACAACCTCTCTCTGGAATCCTCCCCAACCGGTGGAGTTTGCCCAGGGCACACTATAGAGGATAGAGGATATCATTAAAAAGCACCTCAGCTGCTTTGTAGAGTCCACACGACAACGTTCCTCATTCTGAATATTAGCAATAGTTAATGTGAAATAGTTAGAAGTAGCAGCAGGTTTAAACATGAAGTGTTCAGTTCATGTATGAACAAATCTCTTTATGGATTTGTCAGCTCAGCTGCGATCCACAGGACGTTGGTATCTAATTTAAAGCTTATTCAAAAACAAACAACCATAACCTGTTAACGTTGTTGTGACGTGCTGAGCTCTTAACCTAGTTTTGTATTGAACTGAATGTGGCAGCTTGGGCTAACAGACTGAACGTACTACGTGCATTTGAACGGTTATGGGACTGCTTTTCTTGGGGGGGGGAAAAAGTAAATGAACAAGTGATTCGAATCTGCAAAATGATTTGTGACTTCCACCTCTGTTAAAGATGCATTGAGCATTTCTAGAAAGATATTGGGGGGAAATTAGTTACGCTTATTTTCATTTCATCTTTGGACATTTTTTCAGGTTTAATCTTTGAAATGTTAATTAAACAGTAGTGAAAAATCATCACATATCCAAAGAGATATTTTCAAGTTGCTGCAATTAATTGCTTAATTTACAAAAGATATCTGCTACAATCTTTGTAACTAATTAGCCTTTTAAGTAATTTATAAAACCAAAACATCTGATGGTTTCTAAAATGGAAGAATTTGGTTTTTTTGGAGTTACATTATAGTAAATGTAATATATTTGTGTTTTATGCTGTTTGTTGGACAACACAAGAACATTTGATGACACTGTGATTCACTGATTTCTGGCGTTTTGAATAATTATTAGTTGCAGCACCTAAACCCTGGCCTTATTTTCCTGGCCCTACTCCAGAATCTTTTCATTCATTTACGCAGTTTGCCTTTTTAAAAGAAACCATCGTCATTTGTTCTCTTCTTTCCTACAGTTGGTCCAGGAGGAAGGTGGCAGCTCCCTGCTGCAGAGCCTCGGTCACTCCCTGCACAGCCGGGAGCGTCTGATCCAGGTGGGTGAGGGATGAGGCGAGACAGGACTCAGTCATGCACACAGCAGTGGGAGCTTCCTCTGCTGCCGGAGCTCGAGCTCAAAGCTCACAGGAATGTTGTTTGTCTCTGAAGTCACCGAACGCCCTTAAAGTGACAGTGCCAAAACTGAATTCACTTTGTCTGTTTGGACATTGTATCAGCGTCACTGACGTATGTTGGCTGCTTTTATTTTTAGCTACTGATTAACAGGACTTTTTGCACTCTTTGTAAGTCACGCTGGATGAGTGATAACTAAATAGCTAAAGCATTCAGGACATATCAGAAAGACTGCCAAAGACTTTGCTTGACTGGATTACAGCCTATTAAAGATGATCAATAAGTGACTATAACAAACTCCCTGGTGCACTTTTACCTGTGGTTTTGTGTTGTGCCACACTAATAACTTTTCATTTTCAAATATGTTTATCTGTGACATGAAGTCGATGAGAAGATCAATGCCACATTCATATGTGTTTGTTAAATGTGAAGCCTCAGCCTGCAGCTAGTTAGCTTAGCTTAGTTTAGCGTAAAGACTGGAAACAGGGGTAAATGGCTAGCCCGTCTGTTCAAACGTAAGTGGTTTCTCCCTAACAGTGCTGATAGATGAGTGTGTTTGTGTACTAAGCTGACAGATGTTTCCTCTTTTCCAGGAGTGTATGGGTCTGATCAGAAGACTGTGTGTGGAGAAGGGAGCAGGGACTGAGCTGGCCGACAGGCTGACTGAGAATCTGAAGGAAACTCAATCGGTCAACAAGGTTAGAGCTGACTCTGTCCTTTTCCATCCTGATTATTGACATGCTTCATGTTGGGTCTGCTTATGATGACACATATTACCCACTCAATGAAGCACAGCGGTTATCAGTATGAGCAGACATACTTTGACTGATAGAATCAGACTCAATGCTGCTCTTCCTGAAGGCTTTTGTATTAGCAGTGCAGGTCTTGCAAATGTTACGTGTTCTGTTTTACCTCAGGCCTGCAGGAAGTTTTACCAGTCTAGCAGTAACATGTCTGCAATTTCCTCAGGCTTTATGTAAAAAAAAACTATGGCTTAAATTACACACTGTATTTTGAACTAACTTAATAGTTTCTGTATTGTTTCATGCAGTTATTGACAAGTTTTAGTGTTCACACAGGAACCTGACTTGTTTTTAGATGGACTTGAACAATTGCACATTAAAAATCTCTTTCCATGCATTTTCTTCTTCCAAGTTGTGTTATTTTGTTATTTATATCATTAGAAATGATTGTTGTATAGTACTGGGAATTACTTAAACGACAACAGATTCTTGGCCATATCGTCGTTACTGGTTTCCCGTCACACCTTTTTTATATTTTGGCCGGTATGATTGTGAAATGAGTATTAGATTGCATTCTGTGTGGTTTTAAAAAAAATTAATTGTCTGACCAATAGTCCAAAACGGTTGACAATGATAATGAAGCGAGAAAAGCAGCAATTAGAAAAGCAGGAAGTAGTTTTGCTTGAAAATGTACTTATCAAAAGAGTTAGTGATGGCTTTTCTGTCGCTCAATTAATCGACTAATTGTTTCAGCTCTACAGACATTGTTCTTCTAAATAAGACGTCCTAAACGCAGACATGTTTTCTGATCCGCAGGCTGCCCTGCAGACTTTGAGGTTCGAAATCACTGGGAAGGAGAAGAGCATGGAGAAAGAGATCGAGGCACTGAGGAAGGCTGGAAAAGACAGAGAGAGAGACCTCGACACGCTCAACACCGTGCTGCAGTGCAACCAGGATATTATCAATGTACGCGCACACACGCACACACGCACACAGAAACCAGGGATGGAATTGCATGCATTGTAGTTCAAACACGCATACATTCAACATTCAGGCACTAAGGCGGTGTATACCCATCATGTCAATGGAAGCATTCAGTTGCCACCATGACTCCCCATACAAATGATTTTTACACAAATGCATTTAGAAAATTATAATATTTATTAAATAACTGAACAAAACTGTGCAATGAAGTATTATTTGTGCAGTGTTATTTAAAAAAAATCACTTGGTGGGATTGGCTGCGAGTAAAACTGTACAAATAGTCTTTTTTTCTAGATCTGGGATAATCATTGAATTTGACTGGAGAAGTTTCAATACTACTTGATACTGGGTTATTTTGGTGTGTACTAAATACACAGCCCTATCAGGCACTGTGTCTATTTGTACTTTGTCCCATGCACTGTTAATTCTACATGTAGTTTTATTTAAATAAACCTGCATTGTGTCCCTGTTCCAGGACCTGCGAGTGGCTCTGGGGGAGAAGGAGCGACTGCTGAAGGAGGTGGGGAAAGAGAGGGAGGTGTGGAGACAGAGGGACCGGGCCCTTGCGTCTGTCCTGCAGGAGAAGGAGGCTCTAATCCAGGAGCTGCAGAGCGGTCACAAAGCTGTGCAGGTGTGTACAAGAGTGTAATTTCTGCCTCTGGGGTTGGGGTGGTGGTATGGCTCCCTTACTTTTCAAAGGGATATAAAATTACATAAGTGTCCATTTAAAAAATGTTTGTTATTGAATAAGGGAAGCTGTTACTCACAACATGTCCTTTACCTCCAGGCTCTCTCTGACTCTGTGACTGGTCAGGGGTTGGACTGGTGAGGGAAATGGCGCCACCTTGTGCAAGGAGGTCACCAAACTCACCACAGCCCTGCAGGAGTACCAGGACATGGTGCAGGTGAGATATCACCATGAGAAGAGCGTTTGAAAGTTTTATACATTTAAGAGAAATCCGATGGGGAAAAAAAGCTGCCTTCTCATTGTGAGTTGAGAATCTTTTTCACCTGCAACTTCTTGAAAACACTTTTTTATAGATTATTTACACTTTGATATTCGAGAACTTAAAGAATGGTATAGAGTAGAGCTGAAACAATTAGTTGGTTAATCAAATAATCATCAACCATTTTGATAATCGAGCTACAGAAAATCAAATCACTTCTAACATAAGGTGGTGTGAGTGGAGAGGGACCCTCCAAACCACCAGGACGGGGCAGGTCTCATAACCACTCAAACAAGAACTTCCAACGCTGAAAGACAAAAGACACAAGTAACTCAGCCTTTCTTATTATTCCTTTTTCACCAGAATCAGCAGGAGAGTCACAGTCAGACGGTGTCCTCTCTGACGGATCAACTCAGAAACACTCTGCGGGAGCTGCGGGAGACAGAGAAGCAGAAGAAGGAGGCCGATAGATCCTGGCAGAACAGCAGAGAGGACCGAGAGAGAGAGGAGAGGAAACTGAGGGACAGCCTGGAGAAGAGAGACAAACTCATAGAGGTACAGTGCAGGAATCTGATGCTTGTCGTAGCAATATTCACTGCGTGCATGTCGCTAAGTAACACATCATTGTTGTTAGTTCAACACCAGAGTTTTATATACTGTAGACCACAGAGCCATATCAACTGTGAGTGTAAATAACTCCCAAAACTCAGAAAATATTGGTATTGTAACACTGAAATGTTATGTACAAATCATAACCCAATCCATGTTCAGCTCCCAAAATAAATAATAAATAAATACAATTTTTTTTCTTCCAACGTAGCAAATCCTGTTGGATGCTGAGGAGCAGGACCATCTGTTCAGAGAGCTGCAGCAGAACCTGCAGAACAAACGTGAACCTCTGACCGCCATCAAACACACACTGTGATCCAGGACGACTACTGTACTGACGAGATGCAAGCTAATTGCTAATTGCACAGAGACGGAAGATTACTTTTGCACTTTCTGCACCACCTTTTTGCCTCTCTAGCATATTTATCGTGGTGTACATTAAGTCCTATTTATATTTATCTTTCTACATTTTTGAGGTTTGCATTTGCAGACCTGGCAATTTTTCCACAATTGCTACTTGACTGACTCTCGAGAGTGAATCAGTCATTTCAGACTTAAGAGAGTCGGACTGATTGTTTTCAGTTAGGAGAGATGTCAAGTCCAGCTTTTTATAGCTGGATGTTTAATACTTGATTTTAAAGAAATCCCCAGATTACTGTATTTAGTTAATTGTTGAATGTAATGGGTCTAATGGTCAGGCAGTGATTAGATTTCATGCAGTGGGTTTGTTGATGCAAACCTTTCTGAACGGTATGATTGTTAGTGGATCGGAGTAACATTTATTATGTCCTTTAGGACATTAGCAGGTACAATATTGCTTTAAATTCCGAATTAACCTCCCTATGAAGCTTTTTCTAGTGTCTTTTATTGTGTTTGTCTCTTCACCTTTTCGGTACAGCGGAACTGTCATTATTTTGTTTACAGTGCAAGCTTAGCACTTGTGGAGGGGAATAGATGGGACCAAAATAATATTTTTAACAGCTTTCATTTTCTATTTTTATAGCCTGCGGCTTATTTTTTTGTTTCATTCATGTATCTTCTATGTTTACATGTATTGCTACTCTGGGACTTATTACTGGAGACATTTTCTTTCTTTTAACTCAAGAGAATTAAACACTCTGATCCAAATGACTGATGTCTACAGATGCTGTTATTCATGCATGCCTGGGGATGTTGCTGGTTCAGAAGTGTTTTTTTCCAAATTCTGTATTCCCATTAGAAAAGTTTTATTTGAATGATTTATTAAATGTTAATTGCCATATAAACACAAGACTCTCTCAGATATTTTGAGGATCATATATGTTTGTTACGACCATCATTTCAAATGAACCTGAACATTTATGTGATGATTTAGGCTTTTTATTCTGCATTTCTCCTATTTCATTGTATTTATTTATTATAATGGCATCTTCATTCATCCAAAAGACAAGAGTTGTTGAATTTGAATTTATTTTTGAAAGTCTTAAGTAAATTGATTTTAAAATGCAGATTATCTGCTATTTTTATTTTTACAATCCGTTAGTGTGAGTAAACTCTTTATTGGATGTTCCTTACCGAAATGCACATTGGGAGTTGTAGTTGCAATCACCTTTTTTGAGGTTTTATGTACACTGGCTTGTAGCTTTTTGACTTTCTTTAAAAAAACACTTGAAACAATCTTTAGTAGTGATGATTCAGCCCGGAGAGTTTCATGTTGATCTGACCTGTAGATGTGCTACAACTGAGTCGTAACATTGTCGATGGGGATGTGAAAGCCGGTGTTGAGTGACAGTGCCCCCTGTCTGCTCGCTGTCCAATCACCAAATGGCTTTGAGTTTCTAGTTACTTGAGGAACTGTTGCTATGGAGCTCAAACTTCAAAACTTCCCACAAAGTTTTTACCCTGGATGCTTCAGTGTGGGACAGCATTAGAGGGGTTTATCATATTCAGAGAGGTAGCATTTGGTGGTAAACATAATTGTGTTTTAGCAGGAAAGTAGTTGTGAAGGAATGCAGGTCCAGTCGGTGCCTCTCGGTTCTGTCACCATCGGACCGGAGTCTTGGCGCGATGGGACGGTCCGGTCCATCCGGCGGGCGGAGCGCCTTGTGCGGCAGACTCGGGCCGGGCGGTCCGGGACGTGCAGCCGGCCTCAGAGCTGCAGCGCGGCCGCCAGGTTCACCCCAAAGCGCACAGACTGCACAGCGGAAACAAACGAAGATAAGATCACAGGAGAGGAATGTGGAGAGAGTCGTGACTGCGTCTGCAAAAATAAGATGTTGAGGCCTCAAACTACCGGAGCGATGGTGAGGACAGGCGTGCAGAAAAACGTGATTGCTGCTCTTAGCACAGGGAGCAATTGACTTAACTGTCACTCACCAGGAACAGTTTAAGTGAAGATAAAGTTTCTTGAGAACTTGGAATGAGCTGAAATGTTTTCAAAGGAGATGAAACTCATAAAGTTACAAATTAATTCATAAACACCCAACAGACCACCTTTCACTTCTTAATAGGCTAAAGTAGCTGTAAGACAATTACTTTTTGTTTTGAGGAACAGTGTTTAAGTGGTGTTCATAACCTTTAATTAAGTAAAAGTAGGTATATATAGATATATACTAATTTACTCTTACAATTAAAAGTCCTGCAATACATTGTTTTACTTAAGTAGCCTAAAAGCAGGCTACAGAAGTATTATAAGCTAAATAAACGTAGGCTATTAAAAGTATTGGTATCATTATACAGACTGGCTCCATTCAGGGTGTTAACATTACATGTATATTACTTTATTGGATTGTTACTATGCATTATAACATATATAACTAATCATATTTTAGAGGCTGGTCATGTGTTTTGTAAATAAACCTCAATCTGTAAAGTAACTATTAATTAAAGATGTTAAATAAAATGTAGAGGAGAAAAAAAAGTATTTCCCTCTGAGAAGTAGTGACGTAGAAGTATAAAATGGAAATACTACATTAAAGTACTAGTACATCAAAATTGTACTTAAGCACAGTATTTGAGAAATTGTTATTGGTAACTTTCCATCACTCACATTTAGAAATTGTAATCTACCTTTCTTCTGCAGTTCCCCAGTGGTTCCCAGAGGGCGCCTTTGGCCCCATTCCCGCCTACCAGCTTGCGTGAGCAGTGTGCCGGGGCCAGCGTTGCAATGGCCAGTGAGTACATGCGGAGGGTGCGTGAAGTGGAGGGCCAGCTACGCAGGCAGGCTGGCAGGGTGACCCAGGAGGGCATCAAGCTGGAGAGGGAGAGGGGTCACCTGGAGAGGATGCTGCGCAGCATCAGGACTGATCTGACTGTCAACAGTAGGAGCTCGGAGGGGAGGACCAGGAGGCCCTCCGCCGCTGAGACTGTAAGTTCACTCTCGTCTCTTCCCTATACTGAGCTTTGTTCTTTGGGCCATAGTGTGATAAATACAGTCATACACCCAGATGATCCACGAGGAAAACACTGAATCCTTTATCGCTTCAGGGCTGCTGTTTTGAGTCGTTCGGACCTTCCTGTTGAGAGGAAACACCAAAAACAGATTCTCCACTGGGATCAGCAGTGGTGTTGTACTGGAGTCGAGGCTCAAATTGTCTGACATTTGCACTTTGTCTTAGATATTTGGACTTTGGTCTCAACCACTTCTAGATTAGGACTTTTTATGCTAAGGAAAAACGGATAATTAGGCCAATTTTCTTTGTTTATTTTCTGCACAGGAAATGTTTAAGGGATTTCACCTGCAGAAACGTGCACGTAATGGTTCTCAAACTGCAATACAATTTTGGTAAAATAATACTAATAAATAATTAGCCCAACCTTTTTTCCTTAAGGGACCCCCTCCTCTCTCTTTGAGTAAACTGACGACCCCTACCTAACGTTAAGTGACATAGTTTATATTATAATCAATGCATAAAACTCACGGTGCAGAACAACTGATAAACTGTACAGTTAACCCACATAGTATACTCCAAAACTGCAGCAATTTTGTGTAAAACAAGCGATTTGGCTCTTTGGCTGTTTAGCAGAGCGGGAAGGCTCTGTGAATATAGCAGCCAATGTTCAGGTCTTCACTGTGCCCTCATCCTGTGAGATAAGTTATATTTTAAATAATAATCCAAACTTTAAAACAAACAATTTCATTGAGTATTCACAAAAATGAATGAAATCCAGAGATATGACAACCTTATAAATAAAAAGTCTTACACCCTTTAAAATCCAGAAGGCCTCGCAACCCCCCCCCCCCCCCTGTAAAAGCTTTGGCGACCCCTAGGTTGAGAACTACCGCTGTAAGTGATACAACAGACTAATTTATTAAGTTCTCTATTGTGAACTTCATTTGTCGAGGAGATGTGTCGTCTGACAGGTCTGCTCTGTTGCAGGAGAGAGATGGTGCTGATTACTTGTTGTCGTGTGAGAGAAGAGAGCTGGCCCAGTTGAAACAGGATCTGGAGGGAGCGCTGAGAGACACTCTGACCCAGCTACAGGTAAAGATATATAACGTAACCCCCCCCCACTCTGTCTTTCTCTCCCTTCTCTACTTGCCCTTCCATGTGATTTACTGGCATGTGTGACGGAAGAAAAACAACACTGCCAAAGCCTTCAAGCACCAATCGTTTTGAACAGAGATCAAATTATGCAAATACAAAGTCAAATCACGTAGCATTACTTTTAATAATGTATACTTGGTAAGACTTGGTGATAATGTTATGAAGTCTTACAAAACAGGATTCTTTATGAGAACACTTTCCAACAAACTACATAGAACATTGGTTAAGACATTGTGGTAGACGTAATCATTCGCTGCAGGCATAATGTGTCCTTTTTAAGTCCCCCTCTGTGTCTTCCAGGCCCTGGGGCAGAGCAGCAGACAGCTGCTGGACTGTGCCAGTGAGAGGGCTCGTGTCCTGGAGCTGCTGCCTCACAGCGGCTCTGCTGGAGGACACGGCATCGCTGCTCAGGCATACAACAAAACAGACCCCGTCAGCCCCTTTACACCAGGTACACACAGGACAGGAAGTGAAATTGTATCAATGCCTGCAGGAAAACATGCTGTTGCAGCAGGAAAAGCAGCTCTCAAGGACAAAAGACAAATCACACAAAAGAAGGAGTGTCATTTGACACACATCCCATAGATGTTGGGCTATCGGAAAACAGTATAATGGAAAAGACTGCAAACCACAAATGTATTTAAATAAATCTCAATAGGATCTTTGTCGGGGAAAATTGCAGTTTGACATTACTTTTTCAAGAGACAAATAAAACACAAACGGAACATTTTTAATTACAAAAAGTAATACAAATACTGGGACTGGTGAAATTGAAGGAGGTGCTATGTGAAATAGTGGATATGGGACTGAAGAAATAAGTTTACTGCAGTGTTCATATGTTTGTTAATGTGCCCCGTCTGTATCTACAGTATGTACAGGAAATATTGTGGCCATGTAGACGCGTATTAACAAGAGTCTACAGCCATGCCAGCAGCTCTTTGGCACAGTGGTGATTTGAGCTAAATGCTAACGCTAGCATGGCTACCTGCTCATTATGACAATTCTAACATGATGGTGTTTAGTAGTTTTAATGTTTACCATGTTTACAGTCTTAGTTTAGTGTCTTAGCGTGCTTACATTTTTAAATCGGCACTAAACAAGTACAGCGGAAGCTGATGGAAATGTCAATAGTTTAGTTTGATCATAAAACAAGTGACTTAAAACTGCTAGTGCATTAGTAGCTGTCCATTATTATGTCTTATGAGTAACTCATGTATATGTACAAATATACATTATTATCATCGTATCTCTCAAACGAACATAGAGTTAATACTAATGCATACTGTCATCAGTATGTAAATAGCTCCACCATAGCTTTTGTTTTCTTGATTTTTCTTCTTTTAGAGTGTAAACAGGTTTTAGAGTTCTCCACTTTGACAGTCGACCAGTCACAGCTACTGAGGGAACACGTCAGACAGATGCTCACCAGCGCCATCGCCAGGCAGAAAGCTGTTCACCGCACCGTCAATGATGGTTTGGTGAAGAAAATTGCAGAGACAATCAGTCTGCAGGTAGACACACGTACAATAGAATACAAGGAATAACATCTTTGCAATACAAAAGTACTCTGGCGTCATTTTGATATCGGAATAATAAAACACATTTTCCATTTCATTCTGTCTTTTGCAGCAAAACCTCACTTTGATGTCTGCAGCCACCAGACAGGCTGTGTTTCGCAAGCAGAGGGAAATTAACTGTATTCGTCACAGCCACGACAGAGTGCAGGTTAGTTAGTGTGTGTGTGTGTGTGTGGAACAGGGGCAGTGTGTTAATTGGAGTTTCAGAGTCGATGTGCACGAGGTGATGTTTTCCCCGTGTTGTTCTGTTTACAGGGTCCAGAGTACAGCGGTGACGTACTGTCCAGAGAGAAACTCAACAGGCCTCTGGTGCAGGTTTATCACAGACACCCAGGGACACAGTTACCTGAGGCTGCTCATCTCATACAGGTGTTTACCACTATATCTATCCATATACGTTCATACACACTCACAGATGATGGTGAGAGAAAGTTGGCTTCCACCTTCTTCTTCAAAAGTAGAGCTGGAATGATTAGTCGACTGATCAATTAGTCGATCAAAAGAATCTGCGACTATTGTTACAATTATTTAATCTTAAATTGTTTCCAGTTTTTCTGTATATAGACCAAAAGATTAATCAAGAACATAATCTGCATATTAATAGATCTAAAGCTAAAAGACGCTAAAATACACCTGCAGGATTAGGTGATAATTCTCTGCTGGTTTGTCACTACGAGCAACACCTTTCACATTACACATAGCTATTTGACCCAGTGATAATATAAAAAATATTGATTAGTTCAGCTCCAGTTTTTTTGCAACCTACAAACTGTGGTACAAACGATTTATTACTGATGTTTGAAGTTTGAATTAGTTATTTATTAGGCATTTGTAAAGTATTTAATTTTCACCTCATACAATCTAAAGTGTTCCTTTGTAGAAAGTGTGTTAGCTTGCACTCGCACTTCTGCAGACAACAATCTGCATAACTAATCTAAACAAACCAAAACTGGGACTTGTCTCTTGATTCTGCTTCACTGACCTGAATATAAGGAATAATAGCAACAAAACAAGGTTAATCCTTCCACTGTCTTTAAACTTAGTTGTCTTCAATATATGAGATGGTAGTAGCTAAGAAAACAAAACCTAGCAGGATATCTTCATGTTTACACCTTATATTAATAAAAACATGCAGTGGTTTGACACTAACCTCCCCTTTTGTCGCCTGCTGAGTGTCCGAAACAAACCAAACCAGGCTAAATGTGTTTCCTGTGTGTTTCTCAGGGCAGTGCAGTGCTGCAGCGATGTCTAATGTCCTCTGAGGGTGAGCTGGCGAGGCTGCAGCGCGCCTGTCTGCAGCTGCTGGACGACCAGCACGGCAAGAGAGTAGCCGCTCAGGTGGACTCAGCCGTCATCCGCATGAGGCGTCAGCAGGTCGACAAGCGAGCCATGCCTTCTGCCCTCCAGCAGGGGGCGTGCAGAAGCCAACTCCCCTTGTCTTGTATTCAGTTGGGCAGCAAACAGCAGAGAGAGGTGATGGCTTTAAGTGTGTTGTGAGAAATAGGGACCAGCCTTCGTGAAAAATGTACTGTATTAGACTAATAAAATGTGATACACAAAAGTATAAGGACACCCCTGTTCACATACTCGTGTACTTTTGGTCTATACTACAGCATATTTAGAATAGTGTGCTTTCCTGTTTCTGTTACCCCCACGCACAAGGTCCATGTCCACAATGGTTCAGTATGGTGTGGAAGAACATGAGCATGATCCTACACTGAGCTGCACACATGGAGTTGGACATTTTCTCTTTTGTGTATGTTTTAAACACTGGAAATGTATTAAAGTTCAAACAAAGTGTTACAAGTTACATAACAATGTGCAAGTATTGCTCGCTTGCCCGGGGGAAGTAAGATGCCACGTCAGGTTAGTAAATCCAGCAACCCACTTGCCCGATCGGGCTTCTTAAGTGGTAACAAATAATTAAACACATTTTTAGGAAACAGGAGTTTAGTTGGGTAGTGTTAGAGGATGTAGAATAAACTTATTGTTATTTGATAAATATGAATTAATAAAATAATGTGAAATAACGTTGAACCCTGTAATGGGCTGTATTTATGTGACGTGATGTTATCTTAACGTCCCTGATGCAGCAGACCCCAGCCAACTGTCATTTCAGTGTTAAAAGAAATGCCAAGACTTTATTTGCTGTTACCATTTAATGTAGTTATCTTTCCTGGAATAAAAATATGACCAAAAAGACAGTCGTGTCTAATCTGATAATTGTATCGAACAATGTATTTTATTTTAAGATATAATCTGACAAACTGCCTCATTGTGAACTAAAACAGCTATAAAGACTTTAAAAACCATTCCTACCATGTGCTCAGATTTCTAGTCATGGGACTGCAGGTCACTTGACAGCCTCCCACCAAACTCAACGTCTTTCATTAAGAAATTCAATAAAGCAGCCGTGTTTTACGTTGGTACACACCACATGTCTTGTCATTCTGTGCAAATAAACATGACATAAGTGGATATTTTAGTATAGTGTTCAATCTAAACTAGAGTAGTTTCCTCACAAAGCCTTATTGAATCTCTTAAACTCGAATGGGGCTATTCTCTACAGGAGTGAGCCCGGGCAGCGCTGTAAATCCATGGCCGTCACCGGGAAGCTAACAGCCTAATTGAATCATAAGCATTGGGCTGTGGAGATTCTTTGGAGTTAACAAACAGAATACTAAGAGAAACCAGAGGAGAGTTACCCTCAGGTCTCTGAAGCTGAGAGAGCACGGATAAAGCTGACTTTAGGTCATAAAGACGTAGGCTTCAACAGGTTTCTTGTGTTCAAGATGAAGACAACTGGTTTGTTCTAGAAAATAATAACAAAGAGACGACGTGAAGAGCTGAAGAATCGAGCTGCAAGCATATTTTCTCTCTTGTGAGACTGAAACAGTCGGTCATGTCGAAGCTGGTTTGCTCTCTGCTTCTCCTCTGCTTACTTCCAGCTGTGGGTAAGTGAACTAAAGCACAAGTGTGTGTTTGTGTGTATGCATTTACAAAACATGATACTGTCAACCAAAATAGTTTTGCAGCAGTGATTAATCACATTGTTTTCTCAATCAACTGATTAACCGTGTGATCTATAAAATGTTGGAAAATAGTGCCTCAGTTTCCTAGAGCTCAGGGTGACATCTTTAAACGTCTTGTTAAAGACCCAAAGATATTCAATTTACGGTAATATAATACAAGGAAACCAGCTCGTCTTGATAAGCTGGGACCAGCAAATGTTTGGCATTTTGGTTTGAAAATGTACAAACAATTAACTATCAAAATAGATGCCAATTAGTCGACTAATTGTCTCAGCTTTAGCTTTAGCTAATATACCTATTGAAATCAACAATTACATTTTTTGTTAAATACATTTCAGCTTATTAATTGATTAGACAATTATCCAATTGCAATAGCAATTACCACTAATGCTAATGATATACTTTTTGATCTCGATTACAAAATGTTAACGCTTGAGGATTGAAATCCAGAGAAATGTGTTGTGCAGTTTGTTTTGATCATAATCATGATGTCACTGCAGCCCCTCTGAAAAACTAAACATTTCTTTTGTGGTTTTAACCAACATGTTTGTCCCTCCAGTTCCCTTGTTCTGTTACACCTGTGTGTTCCCCGCCATCTCACCTCTGGACTGCATCAGATTCCCTCTCAAGTGTCCACCCGGGCAGGTCTGCCTGTCCAGCAGAGCTGTGGGCGAGAAAGGTGAAGGCAAACATAACTAAGAAAGGCAGCACAGAGGGAGTCAGTGGGGTTTGTTTTGAGTATGTGCGTCTAAGTCTTTCCCAAACTGATGTTTTATAATCAACTCATGATTTTCAGGAGACTTCCGTGTCGTGTTGTATGAGAAGAGCTGCATCGTGCCCTCCCTGTGTGGAGTCACGGGGGAGAAACACACCATGGGACTCAACTTCACCTTCACCAATGACTGCTGCAATACACACCTGTGCAACGGAGCTGCGACACCTGCTACCGCCTACTGGACTGGCACATTACTCACACTTCTTATTTCATACTCAGTTTGGTGAATATATAAATATGTTATAGAGAGGGACAACTTTTATCATTGAGTAAACTGACGAACTCTGACTAATGTTAAGTGACAGATTTTATGGATGTAAAACGAGCGATTGTGAGCAGATTATGTTCTGTGAATATTGCATCAGAGATCAGTGTTCCTGTTATAGTTTAGCAACTTTTAACTGTCTTAACTGTGTACTTTGCTAATGTAGGAGGAGGCTGGTTGAGAACCATTGCTCTAATGGACTTGCATTTTACTGTACTTCCTTTAAGTACCTGTGCACTAAAGTAATGTAATGTAAGTTTGTTTTACCATGCCTGTGAGATAACTGTGTTTACTGTGAACTAAAGATGTGCCTTTCTGGTTGCAGAGCTGTTTCTGGAGGGGAGGGCGGGGATGAGTTTAACATGTTGAGCTTATTGTTCCCATGATTGAGTATTTTTTTTATACAAACTGTGATAAAATAAACTACCTCTATCCACTTATCACACTTATTACATGTACGCCACCTAAAAAAAATGCTTGTGCTTACTGGCATACAGAATAAAAGACGAAGTATTATGTCCTCAGACACATGTGATCTGGGCCAAATTTGAGCAAAACTCAAAAATATATTGTTAGATTTGTTTGTGAAAATAGAGTCTATTATGTTGCATACTTGCCTGAAAATGTTGGAACACTGCCATGCTGTTTATTAGCCATTTTATTTACGTGTTGACAGAATTGTATACGAAATATTCTTTGTACCTCAAAAAGTACAACTCTTTAAATAATCCCAAAAAACATTATTGGTATATTTTAAAAGGAATAAGTTGAATAAGTTATTATTATTATTTATTTTTGTTTTAGCCTTTTTCAAAGTAGGCATTTTGACTTATCATACCCACAGGTGTGACTAATAACATTAATTACAGCTATGTTTCTTTAACTGTCCCAGTGAGCTCACCGGAAATTGGCTCCCTTAAATGGAAAGGAGCAATCATGGACGGTATTAGTTCCACTTGTGCTTTACTTGACATGAAATGAGTTAAACGGGGTCCGTACAATTAAACAAAATCAACCCTCTTCAGTGATAATATACGTACGTTGATTTGTAGGTCTAAACCCTAAAACAAAACTTCCGAGCATGGTTTACCTGTCACTGTTGTTCATGCTGCCGTTGTTGTCCTCCACTGATGGAGGAACACCACCGACGGTTTTGAATCAACCGACCCAGGTGAGCGAAACGCCGACTCTGCCGTCGTGGTACCTCCATCTCCCCGTGTTTTTGAACTCCAATCTGCCGCTGGTGAAGAAGGAGCTGTTTTACCCATCCAGGGGCACCGGACTGGAGCCTTTACCCGAGCCCGTCCGGGAGATTCTGCTCCCGGTTCGGGCTGAAACCCCACCGCCCAGAGTTTCGGGTGTTTCCGTGAGGACTTTGTGCAAGCGCAACAAGATGCTCGTGCAGGTGCAGAGGAGCCTTTTGGGCACCGGTGAACTGGACTCTCTGCTCAAACTGGGAACATGTCAAACCAGTAATGCCACGAATAATTTCCTTTATTTTGAATATGACCTTGGCATGTGTGGAACCAAACGCACGGTGAGCTATAACAATACATACTAATCATTAAAAAATGACAATCTCGGTCTGTTAAATCCACCACTTTGGCCCATACTTGCATAACATTTATTTAATGGATTGGCACCAAATTTGGTACAGACATTCAAAGTTCCCAGAGGATGAGTCTTCGTGAATTTGGTGAGTCCCTGACTTTTCCTTTAGCGCCACCTGCAATGATTAGTTGTTTAATCTATTGGCTGTAATAGGCAACTATTTTGACAATCAACTGATCGATTTGAGTCTTTCAAATATGCCAAAAACATAATGGTTCTAGTCTAAATGTGAGAATTTACTGCTCTTCTTGGTCCTACATTTCAATTGAGTATTGGTGTTGGTCATGCAAAACAAGACACTTGCTGAAATCACTTAGGCTCTAAGATATTTAATGGCCATTTTTCACTTTTTTCTAATATTTTAGAGACTAGTTGATCCATCAAATGATATTTATGAAAGAGTAAGTGATTCAGAAAAAAAATTGTTAATAGCAGCCCAAGTCTGGACAACTATTGACATTTTTTCATTGACAAATTGTCACGCGTTTTGGTAAGTAGCATACAATTATTTCCCCCTGAGGATGAATTGTAATAACATTTTGATAAACCCTGAAAAATGAATTTTTTTTCACTTCGTCCAATACTAACTAAACTAATCGCATTCCCTTAAAGCCTCAGCTGTACTTTTCTAATTAGCCAATGTTAGCATGCAAACATGCCACACTAAGATGAACATCTGCTAAACATCTGCATGTCAGAATCTTAGCCATTATGATGGCATGCTGATGTTAGCATTTAGCTCAAAGCAATGCTGTACCCACAGAGCTGCTAGCATGGTTGTAAACTCTTAGTCTTGTTAAAGGAAGATTAATAATTTAGCTGTTGTTTCTCTGCAGATAATTAATAACCAGGTGACCTATTCAAACAAACTACAATATGATCCACCAAGGCGCCACGGACCAATCAGGCGGACTGTTCCCTTCACCCTGCCTGTTGCATGTTATTATAACAGGTGAGACTGGATCTGGACCAGAAAGAATTCTGCACCCAAGTTCTTTCAATGTTGTAACATGTAAATCATATTAACACGTTTTATTAATCTAAACTAGGTACCAATACGCCTACAAAATTGGCTACACACCAAAGATGCAGCTGCACAAAATCTTCACACCACTGACGAACAGACTAAAATTCATGCTGACTCCACGAAATGGTAAACCTGCAAAAAATGGTATCTTATTATCCACTGATTACTATGTTGAGAGTTTGAGAAATTAAGAAACGGTGTGTTTATAACTTTTAGAAAATGAATTGGTGGCTTGAGCCATTTAATGGTCGCACCCACACATTTAGTTTTTCTTAAATACAAATGTTGGCTCTCATGTGTCTCAGCCCTTGTGTTTAAATGAAAACCTGGATTTCTTTTGACCGCATAAATGAGCAAGAATCTTGACGCTGTTCTTGTATCTTGACTGCTTCCTTTCAGCTCAGTGGGAAAGTCTTTCTCCTTCAGATCAGTACGTGCTCGGTAAACCCATGTACTTTGAGGCGGAGGCTCCGTCCATGTCCCAAGACCAAAGACTGTACGTTCACTTGTGTTATGTAACCCCTGAGAAGTCCCACACCGCCACGCCTCAGTTTCCAGTCGTGAAAAACTTTGGGTAATAAACACCTCACTGTCACACACTAACCGAAGACTCGAGGTGCATTATCACGTTAAACAGATGTGTATAAAGAACAATGGCATGTGTAATGGTCGGGTCTTCTCTCCCTCTGATGAAGCTGTATGGTTGAAAGCAAGGAAAGTCACTCCAGATTCATCTCCTACAAAAACAATGCTGTGAGATTCTCTGTGGATGCCTTCTTGTTCACAGGAATGACAGGCCAGGTGAGCAAGAATGCTTTAAGTTATTACCTACCAAGAAGACTGTAAAACATTTAACTGACGGGAAATCTTGTGATCTGATCTCCTGTAGCAGCTCTACATGCACTGCTCCATGTCTGTAAGCAGTTCTGTCCCCACACCTAGAGCGAAGTCCTGCAACTACGACACACAGGAAGGAAGGTTAGTTGTTTTGCTTAAATGCACAATATGAAATTGAAACAAGAATGAGTTTTGTGGCCGTCGGCTTCATCCATTGGGATTAATTTAGAATCTGAATTATCTGCAGAGGTCTCCTCCTCCAAAACAAACTGACCTGTCCATTTAAAACCAGTAAAAATACTGACTAAAAGCAATTTAATGTTATAAATCAGTGTTTCCCTAATACTGTTAGCTGCCGCTAACGTTTGTTCACATTTGGGATAATGTAAGTACACAACCCAAACTAAATATGTAACATGGGTCAAGTTGTTTTGAAGATTTTAATGTTTAAATATATATATATTGTGCATATATATTTTTATATATGTAATTGAATGAGATATCAATTCTTGACACAAAAGGGATCTACTCTTCATCACTGTTTTCTCAGATGGTCTGAGCTGTATGGACCAGACTCTGTGTGCACCTGCTGCGACTCCAACTGTAACTCTGCTGCAGCCTCAGGTGAGTCATTGCTTCCCTCATTTTCCATAATAAAACTCATTCCTATGACGTTAACCCTAACCCAAGGATGAAGCTGGATAAATGATTGTTAACATGAAATACCTTGATCCTACAAACGAGTATTAGATTTGTAGCCAGAGCCTGATTTCTTATTTCTCTGTGCCGTAGAGCTCCATTGTTGTGCACAAAAAGGTGTCATTTTAAATTATATAATTCCCCAATAAATGTCCTCCTGCTGGAGCAATGTTTGAGTAACACATTGTTGGTTTTGGTCTTTTCATGGGATTTTTTGAGGATGCATATAGAAAAGCACCAGCCTTATCAATTATTTATTTTCAAAGGCGAACTGGCCTCATTATGTGGTTCTCCTCTTTGTTTGTAATTATGCTGTATGTCTGTCCCCTGTGAATTGGAATATAATTTTTAAATGGTCATTTCTGCAGTATCTTTTGAACAAATTATATTTTATGCTTACATCAAAAATTTCAACATTTTCCAGTCACAAAAATAATTAGCAGCATGCCGTGGAGAATAGAAGTGAAACCCACTACAGCCCAGAAGAATCAGGTCTCCACCACAAAAACTACAACGGAGGCTGAGGAGGCTGAGGAGGCTGAGGAGGCTGAGGAGGCTGAGGAGGCTGAGGAGGCTGAGGAGGCTGAGGAGGCTGAGGAGGCTGAGGAGGCTGAGGAGGCTGAGGAAGCTGCAGTCTCAAAACGTCGCACAATTTTTGAAGAGATCTTTGTTTTTGTCAAATAAAGCTGATGTTTATACAGTGATAAGTTCAGTCCGGGTGGTTCATTGCATGACTCCTAACGAGCCCAAAACAATAATCTAGAGGTTCATTTAAATGTGTTTTTTTTTTTTTTGGTGCAAATGTTGTTTATATAATATTCTTATTATTATTCTTATTAGACGCGTGAGACAGTTGTTACTAACTCTAAAACTGGATTGTTTTATTTGTCACTTGCAACATTCGGCCTATATTATATATTTAGATATTTTGGGTTTAATATTAAGCTGCAGCTGTTTAGCTTGGCATCGTGAGTTTATGAAGTTACTTCAGACAGAATCAGGCCAGCTGTTTTCTTAACTGGCTGTGGCTTAATATTGAACGGAGTTGTATCAGTCTTCTCTAATATTTGGCACAAAAGGGGAAAAAGCCTGTTTACTATTCCTTTTTAACGAAGTGCAAGCTTGTGTGTCAAAGATGCAACCATTTCTGTACAGAACATGTAAATAATAAAACACTCAGGAGGCAATTTTTTAGATACAAGCATCATTTATTAGCTTTACATCGTGAGTAAATGTTATATTGCTACTTAACCACCATTCTGTACAATTTCTCTTTTACAAATGTCAGATCATTGAATGTGATAACTGCAGCTTCTACCTAATGAAGTTAAAAGAACAGTTATGCCACACAAAGTAAATGCTAGGACTTTACAAATAAAACAAGATACTTACAAACAAAATAAACTTGGTTTCATAACATCTGAATAACCGTTAATACAGTGTGTCATCAGTATATTCATAAAAATCTTTGGAAAGGGTACAATATAAATCCTTTCCATTCCTCAGTTAATTAACCCTCAACGTTGTGTCCATTTTTAAGAAGGAATGTGACCAAGACAACATCATAATGCCCTTTATAAAAACAGACCGTAGCGTCATATCACCTTCATTTCAGACAGGGTTCAGCTCAGGTGCATCCCGGATGGAGTGAATGTGTTTTTCATCTCGTTCAGGAGTGAAATGCATCGTCGTCAGTAGTACGAGCTCAGGTGGGAGTGGGTCGCGGGGTGTCTGGTCATGGCTGACCCAGGATAGATGGGGCTGTTGGTTGAGTTCCAGTATGTCGACTGAGGGCTGAAAAAGTTGCCGGGAGAGACGGGCATTGGTGCAGGATGGCCACCCATGAAGTTCATTTTGGGCTGGTGGCTGTGGTAGGGCTGGACGTAAGACATCTCAGTCTGGTACTTGACAATGCCCCCTTCCGCTGAGTGATTCTGGTGTGCTTGAGAGATGCCTTGGAAGTCAAACTTGTAGGCGTAGCGCTTGCCGTGCACCTTAGTCATGATGTTCTTGTCGTAGTAGTAGCGCAGAGCGCGGCTCAGCTTGTCATAGTTCATGTTGGGCTTGCTCTTGCGCTCTCCCCAGCGCTTGGCCACCTCGTCCGGGTCGGTCATCTTAAACTCGCCGTTTGTGCCCTCCCAGGTGATGATGCCGGAGTTGTTGCTGTCGGACAGCAGCTCCAGCAGGAACTGCCAGAGCTGGATCTGCCCTGAACCTAAGAGGAGAAATTAAGAGTTTTAAGGAATCAGGTACTGACATCACTGGTTGGTCACACAACACAAAGAAAGAGTAGTAGTTGTGTTAAGTCTTTGTTTTCGAAGCGTCTTTATTCTTCTACTTGTAATATTGAAACATTTTGGAGGCTGTAATCATTTGTGTGCAGATAAAAAACCATGAGCACCAGGTAGCCTTTAAAATTAGCATTCGAGTTTTGAATAAAAGGAAAACGAACAAAACAAAAACTCCAATTGATGCTTCCAGTTATTTCAGGACCTTAAGAGTTTTGGTGTGGACGGGTTTCTTTCCTAGTAGTATCATGACACGTTTCTATCATCTCAGTCCGCTTATGTTTTTTTTCAACCAAATGTGACCTTTTCACTGTGTGGCTTAGAGGAAGGGACAGACATCGGGGCAGAAACCTACCCACAGGCCTGTGAGCGCTGGGGTCAGGGAGCTTGTACGGACTTTGTTTGCCTGTTCGGTTCTTGGATGAGCTCAGGGCTTGGCCTTCTGTGAGGAAACAGCAGGGCAAACAGTCATTTTGGTGAGAGGGAAGCCAAATTTCGTCTTAGTGTAAGCGTGATGCAATTCTGCTGACACAACAGGTGTTGCTTGATGTTTACTCCATTTTGGAAAGTAAGCGCGTGTGTGCCAGCCCTTGCTTGCTTTTCTCTCATGTTGCCAAAGCAGACAGTGTAAAGGCCTCATTTGTGTCATCCTTGTTGGTTTATCTTGTGGTGGTTTAGATTCTTACCTGGGTTGGCTAGTCGACTGCTAATGGGCCCTAATGTCTGATACGGGTCTGTAATGAAAAAAAGGCATTATTTTTACATCTCCTTGCATGTATTACTTTATTAATCCTTTGAGCCGTAATGTTTGACATCACATGCATCATAATTTAATGTATTTGTTGTTTCAGCACATGGAGCAAGAGCTCTTTTTGATGGAGTGAACTAGTCAGATCACAGCCTACATATCCAAAGAGGACATATTATGCACATTTTCAGATTAATACTTGTATTTTTGGGTTTCTACTAGAACATGTTAAAATGCTTTAATGTTCAAAAAGCACATAATTCTTCTCATGCCGTCTGTCTGAATACACCTGTGTGTCTGTCTGAAACATTTAGCACCTGTCTCTTTAAGCCCCCCTCCCTGTCTGCTCTGATTGGTCGGTGTTTCCAGGTCTTCTGTATCTGTCATTGCAGCCGGGGAACGACTTTAGCGACACTTTCAACCTTATATACGGTATAGTTGTGACACCACAACCTTATGGAAGTCCTGACGGCTCGTTTAAAGACAGTATCTGAATAAAGGACGTGTGTATTTCTCCCAGTAGACCAATCAGAGCTGTTGTCTTTGTGAGCATAGTAGCATGCTAAGTACAGACTAGCACTAGCAGAGCAGCTTTGTTTAAATATCTCCTCGTGTATCTTCTTTGGAGACATTAGGATCTTGAGTGGAATTTCATATAAAGCTCGTGAGCTTTAAGCGATCCTTTCCAGTACTGTGCGACTGTGTAGTGGTTGCCCTGCTTTATGGTCCATGTGAATATACAAACATTTGTGGACTTCACCTTGCGCAATTCTTGGAGCAGGCTCTGTAACTCTTGAGCTGTGTTGGTGCTCCATCGAGGGGCCTACAAATCAAAAATAAAATTATTGATGTAATGCAGTTTGAACCTCAGTTGTGGTCTAGTTTTGAATGTATAATTTGTATGTAAAACCAGTAGGTGTTCGTGCATGAAAAATGTGTCATGATCGTTAGTTTCATATCATCTTGTTTTTGGTTGTCATACCTTTTGGCACTGCACTCATGGTGTTTGCCGGCCAGCTGTTCCTGCAGCTGATCTCATCAAAACCGCTCTCTGCACACACACACACACACACACACACACACACACACACACACACACACACACACACACACACACAAACAAATAACAAGGATGAGACTAGACTTTGACTGGCACGTGGCATAAAATGGCTTTGAAGTGGACAGTGGGACGACTATAGTAGGAAGGAAGTCAGTAAATGGAGACCAAGACGATAAGAGTTTGGAGGTCCGAAGATGACCCAAAAAGTTTCTTTTGTTCGGGCCACCCCTGTTGCCATAAGATTGTAAATTGTGTCCCAGGAGCAGGACCCATACCCCCCATTTCCTGTGCCTGTGCAGCTGTTTCCTTTCTGAAACTGGCTGTTGAGTTTTGAACTCATCAAAGTTTTGTCAACTGAGGCCAGTGTTGAGCCAAGTAACCCTTTTGACTCATGAAACTATGTAACAGGGTTCTGAAACTCAACACATTATTTTTAAATCCCTAAATCATTCAAGTAGTTTTGTCTTTTTTTGTGATGGCTTTGAGAATGCGACTCTGAATTCTGAATTCACCCAGAAACACTCTCGACAGTATGACTGAAGTAAAATGGTGGCAATGAGTAAATGCTGAGTAAAGTCTTTAAGTCATAATGGACCAAAAGTGACTTCTTCCATAACTGCTGCGTGTTTAAATAAGCAATCAGACCCCATCTCGATATTATATCATATATTTATATAGAAAGTCGACGCTCTCACCTGCTTTCACTTGTAGTCTGGGTTGCTGTGGCGGTGTGGTGTTGGTGGGAGTTGTGGAGTACGAGAATGTAGGGCTACCTGAAGCAAAAAAGAAAATAAGATTATTCTTTTAGGATGGATACAACGGAAATCAATCATGGAATCGTCCATGAATAGTATTTTGAAAAGAAGTAGAGACATGAAAGACGGACTCTGTTGAGGACTTAGTTCGTTGTGTTGCTGTAGGACTGGATCGCATTATATTGTAAGATGTTGCTGTCATTCTGTCCACCCCTTGTGTATCGTAATGCTACTTTTAAACCGGACTACAACATGATGTCTTCTTTCGCTGCATTTGTAACACTGATTTGCAGAAGCAATAACACTGCAAAATTATGCAAGTATCAGAAATCATGACGACACAGTGTACAGGAAACCTCAAGTTAGCAAAGAGGAACAGAGGTCACAACACTTACTGAAGAGAGGACAACTCAGTTAACAACTCGACAAACTTCATCCTCAAATGACATCACGTCCTTCCAGCCTCAACAGAAAGCGTTATTAAAAGGCTCCCTGTGTGTTTCTATTACTTTGTCCTGAGTACCCGGGTGAAATTTGTGTGTCATGAATTCAAATTCACATGCAGAAATATTTCCAGGGAAAGTACTTTATTTTCCTGAGTAAATTAAATTAAATTAAATTATGAAAATAACAATTACAACAAACGTTTGTCATTTTTTTAGTTTGTCAATTAACTAATTAAATCGATCTCCATTGAGTGGTTGAATCAGTTCAGTGCTACATATCTTTGTTAGATTTGATTTCTGACCCTGTTTACATGCAGGTCAATTATTTGTGGCCACAGAACAGTGAAAACATTTTTACATTGTTCAGTCAGGCGAGGAGAACCGGACAATGTTATCAGCTGGAGAGAGGGAGAGAGGGAGAGAGAGAGAGAGAGAGACAGAGAGACAGAGAGACAGAGAGACAGAGAGACAGAGAGACAGAGAGAGAGAGAGAGAGAGAGAGAGAGAGGAGAGAGGAGAGAGAGAGAGAGAGAGAGAGACAGAGAGACAGAGAGACAGAGAGACAGAGAGAGAAATATCTCAGGCTTACTCTGCCGGAGGTAACTGAGGTGCGAGAGCAGGATGTCTGCGTTGTAAGCTGACGTGAGACGCATCATGTCTTCCTTGGTCATCTTGCAAAGGGCCTTGCCGTCCAGCGCCTGGAAGAGCATGACGTCCACCTCTTCCAGGACGTACTCCTTGATGGCCCAGTCCAGCCACTGCCGCACGTGGTCCTGTGTCCAAACCTCTGGGTCTGGCATCAGAAGCACAAAAGAGATCAGACAAAGACTCCGGATATACTGATTTATAACGGCGTCTCACTTTGTCGGATGAAACATGTATATCATCATTTAGAGTTTAAGCATTTTATCTGGTCTTTTACATGTTGAAAAAGTCTTATCTCTAAAAGTCTTCAAATCTGCTATCGTATTACATATTAGTTGCATTGTATTTCATTGCTATACATTTCATATCATATATTAGATTATAATATGAGAACAATAACTCAGGCACTTTTTTTTAATCCTAATGATCAGACATTTGTAAGCTTTTAATAACCAATGTTTTGGTTGAAATTAAACTCAATGTCTTGTTACAGCACTAACATACGTATATCGCTCTTCTGATTTAGAAAGGTGAGCTTATTGCCCGTAACATTAGGCAGAAGGCACCACACCCTGAAGTCCTGATTGTCCTTGGTTAACACATGCCACTGTGATGCAACATCCGTGAATTATGAAGCAGAATAACTCGCTGCTGGTGACTCATTTCGTCGGATTCTACAGAGCTGAGTTTTAAATCGTTCCCGGCACATCTCTGTCGCACGTCTGAGGAGGGATCCCTCCAGAGAGTCTGACTCACAGAAACGTGCTGCTTTTAACTGCTTATAAAATGAGTCTCATCTCATTATTACGGTATGGGAACTGTGCAAGAGAGAGGATGTTAAAAATATGTCTGCAGGTTAGTTTTTACATGGTTGGACCAATGATTCATAGCGAGGATGAGATGGACCAAGTGCAAGTTGTCTAAACTCTGACTATGACGACTCCGATAGCAGTGACACATCACTGTGTTTACTCCAGTTGTATGTCCGTGATTTTCCTCTGCAAAGAAAAAGGGAAATCCACTGATCGCAGTTATAGCAAAAGTTGATTAAGACCAAATATTAGCCAACTGCACTCCACGTGTTGCTCAGTCGAAACACACATTATATTTTAAATTAAAGTCTTGTGACTGTGACGTAAACTCTCATGCCATGGTGTTACTATGAGACTTTTTACCTTGAATGTCTGTAAAGCAGTGACGCATCCTTCCTGTTTTATTGTCAAATTCATATTCAGCTGAAGGATATTCTATGTCTCCTATGTTTGGAGGGATAAGGCTGACATCTATACTTTTCATATAGTCAAGAAATGAAAACGTAAATCTTTAAAAATGGGAATCGAATATATAGTTTCATGTTTTTAAAAGGCTTAATAACTTCCTAAAACAGATGGGAACTGTAGTTTTTAACAGCTACTCAAGCAGAAGTGCATTTCTGGGGACTACTTTCAGCTGCGGATTAATACACGTTAGTGAGTAATTACAGCAGTAGTGCTGCTACTACTAGTATAAATGTGTTTTTAATGTTTTTGGACAACAATGGCGCTCTATAACACAGAGAGAAAAGATATATCAGACTTTGGATAAAGACAAAACTTTTGGTCTTTTCATGGGATTTGTTGAAGATTTAGTATCGCCCGTTAAATCCTTTAAGAAAGTTAAAATCTTGAAAGAAATGTCCACACCTGCTGATCATACATCTATTTCTCTCTGTCTCTTGTTAATATCTCAGTCATGAGTGACACCTTTACACTTTAAACACACGCTCATCTTTGATTCAGTTATTGATATTGCACAAGCTCAGTGTGTGACAGCTCTTGGGAAACTGTCGGTCTTGTGTGAGGATGGAGGGTGACTCGGCTCACCTGCCGGCACGATGACCCTCTTCTCCTCTGTGGCGCTGCTGGGTGGGGTGGCCGTCTGGGGGCTGACGCGAGGCTCCGGGTACGAGGCCTGGTACTGCATCGGGGCCCCGTCGTTGCTCATGTGTCTGGAGCGCTTGGTGACGGCGCTGCAGTCCACAGGGGACTCACGGCTGGAACAGACAGAGGATAAAAGTTTAAATTGATCATTAAAATATCTTGTAAACCTTGTTCAGTGTCAGTACATTGAACTAGCTCTAAGAACTGCTATCGTTTCATATAATGAGACGCTCATTACAGGTCATTTATCCAGACCATCATCTTATCCAGAGCGACTTACAGCGAAACTAAGTACAGGGACAGTCTCCCTGGAGCAACTCAGGGTTAAGTACCTTGCTCAGGGGTACAATGGTGGCAGCCCAGTATTGAACTCCCGACCTTCTAGTGTTTGGTTTGGAAGGCATACCACTAGACCACTAGACCACTAGACCATCATAATTACTAGGTTTGGACCACACAAACTTGTTGTACGTGGAGATAAGTTGTAAATATTTACACCCAGTAACTGCTGGTTGAACCCACCTGTGGGATGCCTCAGAAAAAAACTTCCATGTAGCAGCAGTGGAAGAAGTACTCAGATCCCTTTACTTAAGTCAAAATACAGAAGTATTAAAAGTAAAAGTACTCATTCTGCCTATAGGACAGCCATGTCTCGAGGGGTCTCGAGTTTTTGTAAAACATTGGACCATCTGAACTTCTCATAGACATCTGAAACATGACAAGGGACTCCGAGTATACACAGACTTCTTTTGTGAGGGGTCACAATGCAAAAAAAGGGGTTTAGGAATCACTGGTTTAATCTTTAACAATCTTTGGTATTCTATAAACTCATCATGTATTTTTAAATTAAAGTCTGACTCTGAAAACATACTAGTAACTTTAGCTGTCACGTAAACAGTATTTCTCTCTCTCTGTATTTCTATAGTAAAACAAAAACAAATGACCATATTTGGAATTCAAACATTTCCACCTCTGATGGAAGGTAATGGAAAACAAGAGGGGATCAGGGATGCATTTAGTAAGAGAACAATAAAAATATTTTTTTAGGGTCTGGAAAAACCCTGAATGTTGACATGTACCGTGACAAATCTACAGTCAGATGATCCGGGAACCTTCGCTCCCCCGTGGCCTCGGCCGGTCCTGACTCACCTGGTGCCATTGACATGTTCGCCTCTTTTCCCAGGATTCTGCGCCGCTGACCCCACCCACTCTGGCTCGGTGGGCTCGGGACTATGCTTGGAGGCCTGGCTGAACCCGCCGGGCGATGTCATCTCGGCCTTCATGTGCACTGCGGTGTAGGGCGGCTCGAATATGGGCTGATCCTCACTCACCACGGATAGCGCTTCCTGTCCAACAGAGCCACAGTGGTTAGTGTCTGCCATTAATATGCCAGGTCACAACCTGTGGAAACTGCCTTTTTCCACATACAGACTCAGTGTATTCAGAGTGTAACAGACGTAGAACCTCATTAGCTATAAGAGTAGTAATAATAATAGCACAATAGACTTTAAAGATTGAAAGATTTAACTTTTATCTGAAATTAAAACTAAGGGCCACAGACATAAGAAGATTTTCTTTTTTATTCTTTATTATCCTAAATCCTAAATCCTATCCTTAAAAAAGAACAAAACAGCATTTGCATAGATAGATAATGGGCTTGAAATAGAGCAAATTAAATACTATAGTAACAAAGCGACTAAATTGATATTATATACATTTGTAGAATGAATAACCTCCTGCTGCTGTACACTTTTAATATTATAATTATGTAGATCTACAAACAGATTTGCTGTTCCCAGTTTTGTAGATATGAATTTGTTGTGCGATTGATTCAATCTTTAAATATACGTTTAATCTAAACCACCGTGGAGATAGGAAGTTATCAAGCCACTTAGAAAAATACTCAGGAGTGAAATCACAAGTAAACCGTTCAGGCACTTTGGTTGCCTGAACAGCTTTATAATCTTTCACATCAGCA